>NC_142543.1:5090000-5255416 GCF_056151865.1 Erythranthe guttata | reverse complement strand
TTCCCAAATCCGTCATCTCAAATTCGCTCATCATGTTTTTCTTAAATACTTGCACCATATTTTCATTAGATCCAAAATATATCAAATCATCAACATAAAGACAAATAACAAGGAAATCCATACCTTCTTTTTTCACATAAAGCGAAGGTTCATTTGGGCTCTTTTGAAAACCGGCTTGACAAAAGTATCCGTCGATTTTGCTATTCCACGCTCGTGGAGCCTGCTTCAGCCCGTATAATGCTTTTCGAAGGCGATAAGCTTTGTCTTCCTTCCCTTTTACGGCGAATCCTTGTGGTTGTTCGACGTAAACCTCTTCTTGCAATTCTCCATTCAAGAAGGCTGATTTGACGTCAAGCTGGTACACTTGTAATTCAAAGTGCGATGCAATTGCAAGAGCAGTCCTTACTGTCTCCATTCGAGCCACCGGAGCAAAAGTCTCATTGAAATCGAGACCGGGCTGTTGAGAGTACCCTTTGGCCACCAACCGCGCCTTATGCTTTTGTACGGAGCCATCTTCATTGTACTTGGTCTTGAAGATCCATTTCAAACCAATGACATCTTTGTTGCTCGGCAAGTCTACGAGCTCCCACGTTTTATTCTTTTCAATAACACTCATTTCTTCACCCATTGCTTTAATCCAAACATTTTCCCTTGCTGCCTCTTCAAAGCTTTGTGGCTCGCAACTGAAAAAAGCAATGTCACAAGAATCATAAATATCCTTTAACAATCAAATTTTTCTCACCTCATTTTCTGAGTCTGAGCCTTCCTCGATTATTTGACTAGGGCCTGATTCCCTTTGAGGAGTTCTTGGTGAATCTGGAGTTGCATTTTCTTGTAAATTTTGCGGAGAAGAATCAGCACCTTGAGTTGATAATGGTTCCACAAAATCAGAATTTTCAGCTCGTTGTTGATTTGATTCAACATTCCACTCCCAGGTTGCACTTTCGTCAAAGATAACATCTCTCGAAACCACAAGTTGATTCGAATCGGGATTTAGAAGTCTGTATCCCTTCGACTCATCACTATAGCCAATAAACAGATACTTCCTTCCCTTCTTGTCGAACTTTTCTCGATGTACAGCTGGTATATGGGCATAGGCGATGCTGCCAAAAATTCTCAAGTTATCAACAACTGGTTTTCTTTTGTTCCAGGCTTCAAACGGAGTGCGGTTTCGAACGGCTTTTGTCGGAGACCTGTTCAAGATATAAACGGCAGTGTTGACAGCCTCTGCCCATAAATTATTTGGTAGGCCTTTGAATGTTAACATGCTCCTCGCCATCTCGACAACCGTACGATTTTTCCGTTCGGCCACTCCATTTTGCTGCGGGCTACGACTTACAGTGAGCTGCCTCGTAATGCCATTTTCTTTGCAATGGTTCATAAACGGAGAATAAATAAATTCTCCCCCACGATCAGTCCGGAGAGTCTTCATTTGATGTCCACTTTGCCTCTCTGCCATTGCTTTGAAGTGGAGGAAAACCGAAAAAGCTTCCGATTTTTCTTGCAAAAAATACACCCACATCATTCTACTAAAATCATCAATAAAAAGAATGAAATACCTTTTTTGGTTGAAAGTTGGGGTGCGAACAGGACCACAGATATCCGAGTGAACCAATTCGAGAGGAGCTTTAGCACGCCAAGAGGTTTTCGGAAAAGGTAACCGGTGTATTTTTCCAAATACGCAGCCTTCACATACTTTCTCTTCTCCTTTGATATCCGGGAGCCCAATAACCATTTTCTTTTGCTTCAAAATATGCAGCCCTTTCATATTCAAATGTCCGTATCTCAAATGCCAAAGATAAGAATCACGAACTTGTTCGGTTTTCAACGCAAATTCAGGATTAGATGGCATTATGAGAGGAAAGACTTTATTTTCAGTCATATAGACTTCGGCCACAATCATATTCTTTTTCTTGTCAAATATTACTCCCTTGTCATCATCAAAGGAAATGGAATATCCATTTCGCATTAGCTGACCAACGCTTAGAAGGTTATGCGTTAAATTAGGTACGTAAAGAACATCATGAATAAGTTTTTTCGTACCTCCCTTGCTGTAGACATAAATAGTTCCCTTTCCTTGAACACTTCGCATTTTTCCGTCGCCAAGTTTCACTTGAGAGGCGAAGTTAGCGTCAAGCTGCTCAAAATGGTTTCGGTTCCCCGTCATGTGGTTGCTACATCCACTATCGAGATACCAAACCTCTAACGACTCATGTTCGGCATTCAAGCACGTATAAAAGAGTTTTTCATCACTCTCTTCTTCGATAAAATTTGCTTCCGTAGAGTTCTTCTTTTGAAACCAACAATCTCTTTGTGAATGATTGGGGATTTTACATCTCTCGCACTTGAATCCACAATCTCTTGAGTTATGATTCGTTTTGTTGCAAATAATGCAGAAAAGTCCATCACCCGATCTTTGCGGCGGCTCTTTGAACTTCTCCTTTGCTAGTTCATTTCCCTGTCGTCCTCGCCCAAATTGATTCTTGTGAAACGAGTACTTTCTTTGTTGCGATGTGTTACCTGGTTTTCGAGAAATGACGACTTTTGATTGAAAAGCTTGCTCGACGGGCTGATTTGCCGACCGATTAATCCTTTGTTCGTGGGCTTGCAACGAACTCATTAATTCATGCATTGTCATCTTTGACAGATCTTTCGACTCTTCGATGGCTGCTACACAATGGTCGAATCTGGCCGGTAGACTTCTAAAAATCTTCTCGATTACTTTCTTATCTTGGATGGTGTCACCGAGGCTTTCAATATGATTCACAATTTCGGAGACTCGCGTGAAAATATCTGAAATTTTTTCACTTTCTTTCATCGATAAGTTATCAAAATTTCTCCATAAAGATTGCAGTCTTATGGAGACGACTTTATCATTTCCTCGAAACTCTTTCTGCAAGACACTCCAAGCATCTTTTGCTTTTCTTTTGTTGAAGATGCGAGGGTAGATTGATTTGCTTACTCCTTGCTTAATGTATCGAAGAGCCGTGCAATCTTTCTTTTGATTTTCTTTGTACTCTTGTTGCTTCTCTTTTGTCCAGGTTGCAGAGGTTGCGTTTTCTGGTGGTTCTTCATAGTCCATCTCAATCACATCCCAAAGATCATGGGAGATGAAAAAATCCCTCATTTCGCTACTCCAATAATCGTAATGTTCTCCCTCAAAGATTGGTACTTCACTTGGGGAATATTTGAACATAGTGGTGACTGAATTTCCAGCCATTTCTTTTTTGAGATTGATAGGAACCACAAAGTGGCTCTGATGCCAAATTTGTTGGCACAACGGAAGATCGATAAAATGGATTTGCCCTTTGATATGGAAGAATATTGATGATAAAGAGGACAAAGAAGATGAACAAACAAGAATGGATTTTTTAGGGTACAATTGAGCTGCTGCTCTTTAATTTGTTTTTCTTGATATTCCAAATACTAGTACATGGAGTATTTAAAAGAAGATAAGTCTCCAGAGAATTCTCCACATTAATGATGGAAGATGAAACGTGCTATTCTAGATAAATCTAAAATATTAATTTCTAAGATTACAAATTAACTTTTAACACTCTCTTCTCTCCGATTTTCATTGATTGCATAGGTGACTAACTAATTCTTGTTCTAAACAAAGAGCAATCTATTTATACTCAACAATACATAACTTCCATATGCTTTAGGAGTCTCCAGATTCACTGATACGACATATAATTTAATATATTACTTATTTATTGTTTAGTTAGTATTTTATTATTATTAATTAATTAAAGTAGTATAGGGAGTTTTATATTACCGTGTGTTTAGTATTTAGGATAGATATTAAGTATTTTATTAGGATAGGTAATTATCTTTCCTAGTTAGATTAGGATTCTAGGGTTTTATTCTCTTTAAATAGTCGTATTGTGCTAGGGTTTTATTATGCAGAGAGAAATATTAAAGAATAGATCTTACGTTTCGTAGGAAATATTTATGATACACAAGAGATCGTATCAATTGGTATCAGAGCGAAGTTGCGATTAACACCAACGCTTCGTTAGCAAGGCAGCGATTACATCAAAGCTACGCTGGAGCAAAGTTGAGATCACATCA
Source organism: Erythranthe guttata (assembly GCF_056151865.1). Classification (NCBI taxonomy): domain Eukaryota; kingdom Viridiplantae; phylum Streptophyta; class Magnoliopsida; order Lamiales; family Phrymaceae; genus Erythranthe; species Erythranthe guttata. Next base: position 5,251,342 of record NC_142543.1, on the reverse strand, counting down.
AAACTTTGTGAAAATCATGATGTCAGAAACAAGACGGTTGGAGCGATTGGAGAAATCCGTAGAGAGATTACGGATTGACTTTCAGAAATTGCTCGAACAAAGTCACGGACGACGTCAACGCCAACACAAAAGCCGAAGGGACAGCCGCCCATCACCGCCAACGCCACCGCTACCATCACCACCGCCGCTGCCGAGCCTATCGTCGGAGGGAGAGGAAGAGGACGACGATGACTTTTTCGAAGAGCCCCAATTTTTTGTGAGTTCGCCCAAAGAAGAAGAATCGAATTCCACTGAGATAAAGTGGGACGAAGAGCCGAAAGAAGAAGAATCGGAGTTAATTGAGATAAAGTGGGACGAAGACGAGAAATTAACCAGAGAGGAGAGCGAAGAGCTACTATGGATATTCGGAGATTTCCATGGTGTTCAAAAGAAAGCAGACGAAGAACCGATGGTTAGTTTGGAGGAGACAAAATCTGAAAAGACGATTAAAAAATTTATCTATCGGGAAAAAAATTGAGTATTTTCGCAAAAGTAGCCTTTGGAATCTCTTGGGGTCAGCAAGAACCATGTGTTAAAGAGCTTGATCGTTCATTGTGTTTTTCGGATTCATTCGGAAAGAAAGTCGATGAAGTCAAACATAGATGGAAACGCAAGACGAACCTTGAGGACAAGATTCAATTCAAGCGGGGTGGAATGTTGGGATATATTATTTAATTTATTATTTAATTATTGGTTTAGTTAATATTTTATTATTAATTAATTAGAATGGTATAATTAGATATAGATATTGCCGTGAGTTAGGGTGAGGAGAATTATTAAGTATTTTATTAGGATAGGTAATTATCTTTCCTAGTTAGATTAGGATTCTAGGGTTTTATTCTCTTTAAATAGTCGTATTGTGCTAGGGTTTTATTATGCAGAGAGAAATATTAAAGAATAGATCTTACGTTTCGTAGGAAATATTTATGATACACAAGAGATCGTATCAATTGGTATCAGAGCGAAGTTGCGATTAACACCAACGCTTTGTTAGCAAGGCAGCGATTACATCAAAGCTACGCTGGAGCAAAGTTGAGATCACATCAAAACTTTGTGAAAATCATGATGTCAGAAACAAGACGGTTGGAGCGATTGGAAAAATCCGTAGAGAAATTACGGATTAATTTTCAGAAATTGCTCGAACAAAGTCAAGGACGACGTCAACGCCATCACAAAAGCCGAAGGGACCGCTGCCGAAGGGACCGCCGCCCGTCACCGCCACCGCCGCTGGCGCTGCCGAGCCTATTCCCGGAGGAAGAGGAAGAAGACGACGATGACTTTTTCGAAGAGTCACCGCCACTACCACCGCCGCCGCTGCCGAGCCTATTCCCGGAGGAAGAGGAAGAGGACGACGATGACTTTTTCGAAGAACCCCAGATTTTTGTCAGTTCGCCGGAAGAAGAAGAATCGAATTCCACTGAGATAAAGTGGGACGAAGAGCCGAAAGAGGAAGAATCGGAGTTAATTGAGATAAAGTGGGACGAAGACGAGAAATTAACCAGAGAGGAGAACGAAGAGCTACTATGGATATTGGGAGATTTCCATGGTGTTCAAAAGAAAGGAGACAAAGAACCGATGGTCAGTTTGGAGGAGACAAAATCTGAAAAGACGATTAAAAAAGTTTATCTATTGGGAAAAAAATTGAGTATTTTCGCAAAAGTAGCCTTTGGAATCTCTTGGGGTCAGCAAGAGCCATGTGTTAAAGAGTTTGGTCGTTCATCATGTTTTTCGGATTCAATCGGAAAGAAATTCGATGGCGTCAAGCATAGATGGAAACATAGAAAAGAGAGACGATTATTGGGCAGAACCTTGAGGACAAGGTTCATTTCAAGAGAGGTGGTTTGATACGACATATAATTTAATATATTACTTATTTATTGTTTAGTTAGTATTTTATTATTATTAATTAATTAAAGTAGTATAGGGAGTTTTATATTACCGTGTGTTTAGTATTTAGGATAGATATTAAGTATTTTATTAGGATAGGTAATTATCTTTCCTAGTTAGATTAGGATTCTAGGGTTTTATTCTCTTTAAATAGTCGTATTGTGCTAGGGTTTTATTATGCAGAGAGAAATATTAAAGAATAGATCTTACGTTTCGTAGGAAATATTTATGATACACAAGAGATCGTATCATTCACATGTTGCGGTCTCCAAGTTTGTTACAAACTATTTTAATAGACGTATGCAATCTCACCATCTCCACGCGTATGGCTTCAGCTGTATGCTAATCCCGGTCAATCCTTCTCAGCTTCCCAGCTCCAACTTGAACTATTCTCGAACATAATAATATCATGTAAATCCAAATCCTCCTAATCCGGATGGGACTCTAGGGTCGCTTTTGGATGAAGAATTTGGATTTTTGAGAAATGATTGAATGAGTTTAAATGACATAAATATATGATTCACTATAATTATTCAATAAATAAGTCAAAAACGTGACCCAGTTAATTTGAATTGAAGATCATTGTAAATTCAATTCATCCATACAAAGTCGATGGATTTGAAATTCATGAAGGCCTCGTTTGATTGAGAAGACTGGTCATGATTAATTAAATAATTAAAATTTTGATGTTTGCTAAAACCCAATAATTTTCCTGATTGACTCGGAAATTTTATTTTATCTTGGCTTCAATAACACAATTTGGTTATAATTAGATTATTTAATCTTATCTTGGTTTGATGTTGGGTGAATCCAGTAATTTTCCTGATCCACTCAGAAATTTTATTTTATCTTGGCTTCAATAACACAATTTGGTTATAATTAGATTATTTAATCTTATCTTGGTTTGATGTTTGGTGAACCGAATAATTTTCCTGATCGACTCGGAAATTTTATTTTATCTTGGCTTCAATAAAACAATTGGTTTATAATTAGATTATTTAATCTTATCTTGGTTTGATGTTTGGTAAACTCAGTAATTTTCCTTATCGACTCGGAATTTTTATTTTATCTTGCCTTCAATAATACAATTGAGTTTTAATTAAATCATTTAATCTTATATTGATTAATCATATCATACCAATCAAACAAGACCAATTCAAAATGATAATATTTGTTTAGAATGCTAGAACTTCAGCAAATGAAACAAATAGCTATAGGTGATGCAGGACAATTGGAGAAAGATGGTCCGCTGAAACTTTCCCTAGCATTTTACTTGTTTTAGTGTTAATGTTTTTTTTTTTCGTCTTTTTTTTTCCCTTTAGTTTACTTTACTCACCATTTTACCTTCTAGCCACGCAATGATTTTGTTTTACTTATCATTTTCATCGTTTTACATGTAATTTTTCGTAAATCAATCAATGCCTAAGAGAAAAGGGAAGAAAAATTCATCCCCCGCGGATTTTTAGTCTGTTATATACAAAATAAATTAATTTTAAAACGGATATGTTGCGAAATAGCTAAGAATGGATGTCACCAACTAGCAAAAATAATTTGTTTTTAGAATGTATACAAAGCTGACTCAATTTGAGTCAAATATTATGGTAGATTTTAAAACCATGAGATTGAACGCATGTTGACTAAATGTAACAATTTCATTCTTATCAATTTCAACAGATTACTCAATTTGGCAAAATCATATTACATTCGAAGTAATCGGTAATCACCAGCAAATCACATTTACCAAGGTTTGCTTTAGTTCCCGAAAGCGAGATGTTGACCATATCCATCTGCTTCTTCATCTATAAATTCAACAGAAATGATTAAAATTTTGATATCAAAGTTCAAATATATATAACCATAACCATGTACTATACTAGTGTGACTAAACAACTATTACAATCATTCATCCTTTTAACCATCCTTGTCCAATCAATGGCATCTGAAAAAATTTGGGATTGTTGGCCTGCAGGACATGTCTATGTTAGTGTTTACAATAATCTTCCCGAAAACACACCGCCTATGTTGTTGCACTGCCAATCAAAGAATGATCGTCTAGGATATCACACACTTGCAAAAGGTGAAAACTTTGACTTTGATTTTTGTCCCGTTTGGAGAACTCTTCTTTTTTTGTCATGTTTGGTGGAATGGAAAAGATATAGCTTTTGATGTTTATAGGTGGAAACGGTGTCTCTTGTGTGTCTATGAAGTAAGGAGCGATGGTATATATGAGCGAAAGCATCTAAATTTCGTAAAAATGGTTAGTTGGTAATACTGAAAAGGTGATTTGGAAAAAAATAATGTTCTTGATGAGTTTACCATCTTTATGATTTATGAGATTGTCAATTTTAGAATTCAATCAACATTTGAAAAAAAAAAAACATCTCTACATTTATGAGTCTATATATATATATATATATATATATATATATAAGCCTTAATTGTTCCCAATAATTAAATTACAAGGAATATATATTTGATCATGATTTATGATTATGAATTCTTAGTCTGTTGATTATTGTATTCAGAGGATGAATTTAAAGAAAAAAATTGACATGGTACAAGTTAATTGGTTGAAATGGCATAATCTTGTTAGGTTTTGTGCCAATCATTTCAAAAGGATCTCAACGAAGGAGAATACAAATTAAAGAATGAAAAATCCCTTCTTCTCAAAGATTGCTATTTAAATCTTTTTCTTTGAAACATTTGGTGGTTGTGTGTTGTGTTTGATTTGAGGTAAGATAAATTGATGAATATCTGAGGCGGTAAGATATTTTTCTCTAGCAAAAATTTTCATTTGATCACACAATTAATGAATGTTTTTTAGTTCAAAGAAATAGCAGTAGATCCAAGTAAAACCTTCTCTTTTTTGTTTCAATTTGTTGCATTGCATTGCATTTGGATCAAAGGGATTTGAGACAATTGGATTCTAAATTAATAATGTCAAATTCATTTGAATTGTTTTTGTAAGGATGGAAGAATTGTATTTTGAAATTCATAATGATGAGTCCGTTAAATTTGTTTGGATAAATTATTTTCTTCCCTCGTGGTCTTTTCTTCAATTTCTTATTTGTCTTGGTCCGAATTTGTACTACCTCTTGCATTTATAGTTTTTTAAAATATGCGTATGCACAAGTTCTATACCCGATGTTTATCACCGGGTTCTCCACATACTGACACGTGTTTCTAGTATTGAATTTGAGTTTTACGTCTTTATTTTGTCTTTTTTCTTTTTAGAAATATAATTATTCCCTGAACTAGGGTTACCGGTTAAGCGTCTCGATTCTCTCTCTCTCTCTCTCTCTCTCTCTCTCTCTCTCTCTCTCTCTCTCTCTCTCTCTCTCTCTCTCTCTCTCTCTCTCTCTCTCTCTCTCTCTCTCTCTCTCTCTCTCTCTCTCTCTCTCTCTGCTCCATCTCCGACAACACGTAGTTTCTTCATATGTTATTCCGATGATGGTGAGCCACCAACTTATGTATATCATCTCGAACGACTGCTCCCCCAGTAGAGAAACCCCCTTCGTGGACCCCTCGATATTCAACTTATAGTATCCCTGTGGAGAGGGACCCCATCTATACCAATTGCCTCGAGAAAACTAACCTTAGAATCGGGACTCCTTGATTTTCGAGGATTTGTGTTTGAAGCTTGCTTGATTTATTTTTCCGTGTACAAAGCAAGTAGAATGTATTTTTTGTGATATTAGACTCGCTAAATAATAGTTATATCGTTCATTGCTTGATTGTTAGACATCGACGGATAGCAAGCTATCCATATTTCACTAAATACACGAAAAGTATAATTATCAAATCAATATAACTTAAGATTTTAACTACCACAATATAAAACAACAATTCCAAGAACATCAAATATTTTTTGTATTTCTTTCTCTATGTGCTAGCTGCTTTCATTTGGAAAGATCGTAAAGTAGAAACAAGCTCGCTCCTTACAAAAAAGGCGGAAAAGGCTTACGAAATCATTCATGCGTAGAATCCCAGAAAGAAAAATCAATTGGAAGGTATAAGACTATAAATATGAGTAAACTGCAAAAAGTATCCCTGTGTAATTTCAAACTAGCAGAAAATCTCCCGTGATAAATAAAGTAGCAAAAACTCCCTTGTAAATTTTTCAAATAGCATAATCGACCCATTATGATTTCCGTAGTTGACTGAATGTAAATTGACAAATATAACCATTAATAAACAAATATAAATTAGAACTAGCATTTTTTTCCCCGTGCGAAGCACGGGATCATATTTTAATAGTGAAAAATAGGAGATCGGAATTCTAAGGATTCTTCACGGTTCAATTTCGATTTCGATAATTGTTGAAAAATATAGTTAGAAAATTAGTACAGAAGAGATATTAAAAATAAAAATTACATAAATGCCATTAGAGTTTCTTAGGGTTGCCTGGCGTTTCTTTCTTTTTATATATAAGATAACATAAAATATAGGCCAAATTGAAGAAAAAAAACAAATATTTAAGGTCGAACTACAATTTATGCTAAATTTTTGAAACTTAATTTAAGAACTTGAGTGCAATTTCCCCAACCCACCACATCACCACCAGCAACCACCGCCAACAGCCAGCAACACCAACTCCACCTCCGCCAACAATTACACCCAAAAGTCCCGCCACTTATCTCCACTTCAAATAGGAATTCCTGGTCTTGTTACGTTCTTCTTGAATTCATTGATTGGATTATACATAGATCTCTTCTTTTAATTTCAAATCGCTAAACTGGACTTTAGGAATTTTCCTTCCCAATCTCATGGGTGGTGATAGCGGCGCCGCAGCTACCGACACCTCCTGTGGAATTAAATCGAATATGAGAAGCGGCAAAAATTCAGAGTAGTGTAAATATGCTGTTTTTTTTGCCCATTGATTTTCACATGTTTCAGATGAAGAAAATGAAGAGAGAGAGGGATTCATCTCATATAGGCAATTGTGTTATTTCACACGAAAAATAACAATAACAGCCGCACAAATAGCGATTGAGCTGCAGGATCTCGTGTTGAGAGGATTTGCTTTTGACTAAATTTCATATAATTTATCACATGGTAGTTTTTGCTAGTTTGAGATTATACATGGGTACTTTTTGCAGTTTACTAAACATAGTAGAATAAAAATTTAATCTATGTAAACAATCTTATTTTAATAAAATTTATTAATTAATGGGGACAGTATAGTTTGCGCCATTAAATTATGAGGTTGTACCAAACACCACCTTGAACTGCAAAACGTGAAAAAAGGCCCCTCCGTTAACAATCTGTTAGTGGATGATGACGTGGCATGTTGACTTTCTCATTTACAACTAACTTTTTTTATTATTTCACTATTTCGGATACTTTTACCACTTTTACCCTTAGTTTTAAGAAATCAAAATATAAAAGATAAAATAAAATGAAATTATTACATATAAATAAATCAGAAAACTAAAAACAAATATCTGCAAAATCTTGAACAATCTCTCTCTTTAGAAACCCAAAAGAACACAACATCTACATTCTCTTTCGTCTCACGAGAACCAGCACGAAACATACCTCAATTCAATAAATGCTCACATAAAATTAAAGAATAAGAGCCAAAATCATCTCTTCAATCCTTCTATTCGAACTGCAATTTTCTTGAAGAAAAGCACCCTAAAAAAGTCTCAAATTTCAATTTCTTGCAAGAATTCTTAAGTTTGTTCTTTGATCCTAGTTACTCACTAGTAATCTCCAAAGATTTCGCCAAAAACTCATGTTTTAGTGAAGATTTAGCAACAACAGCAAAATCCAATGAGATCCCGCCGCTATGAATAAACCGCAACTTTCTTTTATCCTTGCCGCAAAGCTCACCGATGCAGTCCAAAATAATTTCTTATCTCTCCTTTTAGACCAACCATAAAATCACTACTCCGATTCGAGCATACTTCTATTGCTCCTCATTGGGCTGACTATGTCCGAAATTTGGGGTTTTTGATTTGAGGGGAGGACGCAGCAGGGGCTTGAAGTCGTAGAAGCGAAGGCGGAGGGGGCGATGTTGGGCGAGAGCTTGACGTTAGGATCATCAAAGAAAATATTCTATTAGAATGCCCTTATATACTAACGGAGTTAAGTTTTTAATTGTTGACTGAAAATGGCTGGGGGCGTTTTATTACGTTTTATAGTTTAGAGTCCATAATTCAGGGGTGCAAACTGTTCTTTCTCCTTAATTAATTTTAATCAACTATTAGAATCTATATTTGGATATTTGATGCATTTAATTATTAATTGCATGAGTCTTATATTCTAATCGGTTTAGTCCAGTTTGCACAAGTACAGAGGTTATAACACGTACCCCTTGAATAAAGTATTAAGGGATTTTAAGATATAGGTCACTGGTGACAAAATTTATTAAAACTAATGACAAACTCAACTAAATTTTTGCTTCACATCCTTTATAAATTTCATTCCAAAAATGTCCTCCACAGGCAACAACTTAAATATTGCACTTAGTAATACTTTATTTATCATCTTTTATTCTGCATTTTACATTTTTAGTTTTGCATATAATATTTTTTTTACATAGAACACGATTTTTTTTTACTTTTGCATTTTAGTATTTTTGAGTATTATAAAAATCTATTTTTTCCTTTTCTTACATAATATTGAAAATTTTGATATTTATTTTTCAATTTTTTTCGTCTGCTGTCGCCTATAGACACCCGTAGAAAACCGCAGTAATCTTAGTAACCCATAGTCATTTGTGTTGCCATAGTCACCTATAGACACCCGCAGTAATTGTAGTAAACCATAGTTATTTGTACTGCACAATTCGAAAACCATACCTCCCTCTTTGAACCCTAGCTGTCAGCCAATCATAGGAAACCATAGATATCCACAAAATCTATAGTCATTCAAAAATAAAATCCTATATCTACAACCACTATCGCCATCGCCGCCAAAATAAAAACCTAGGTTTGCAAAACTGTCACCATAGCCGCCACCACCTCCATATTCATCGCTTCCCGTCCCTTTTTTATCTCCATAACCACCCCCTATCGTAATTGCGATCCCCACCGCCCGTAACCGCCTCCATAGCCGTCGCCATTCACCATGACCGCCATCATAAGAGCCCCCATGTTACCCGTTGTCTGCATAGCCGCCTCCATGACCACCCCTATCGTCGCCATGCCCACCATAACTAGGGGAAAGAGAGATAGAAAAAAGAAAGAGCAAAAGAGCGAGAGAGAATTATAGAGAGAGCGAGAGAAATAGAGAAAATAAAATAAAGATTCAAATCTGGGTTGGAGAGACGTAAATAGAGGTCATATTTAGGATGTAAAGACAAGTTAAAAATAAAATAAAAATTTGGGATGTGAGACATATTATATTTTAAATAGGAATGTATTAAAAAAAATAGTTTGAGTTTGTCATTTAGTTCTAATTAAGTTTGCGACGAGGGACACAAGCATATTAACCCTAAGTATTAAATGTAATATTTACTTCCATCGATTAATAAATTCAATATTACAGGTTTAGCTTTTGATGTTTATATATATATATATATATATTATGGATTATTTTAAATAAAGCATATTTGTTATTTTTTTTTTTAATTCACTTAGATTTTATTGGTTTTTTCTATTATTTATCCTTTTCAAAATTTTGACATATTCAAGGTTAAAATTGGCCAAAAGGTTTTTGCATATGTGGCCAGCATGCCACATCAGACTTTATTAAGCGAATGACCAAGGGTTGTTGACGTTAGGGGGCATTTTGTATCTTTGTCAGTATAAGGGGGCGAATGTGACATAGACCATAGTATAGGCGTGAAAAATGTATTTAACCCTAAAAACTATTAGGGTAGTTTAGTCTTTCCATGTAAGTTAACAACCCATTTCGAAAAAAAGGTCGATGTGCTTTGTCAAAAACAACATAGGGGAGTTTGTGCTAAGTTTTTTTAACATGAGAGTTTTTTTGGCAATTCAAGAATACGTGGGGGGCTCTTTGCAATTAACTCGTTCTAACTATGTTTTCTCCACCACTTCCTTAAACTAATAAGCCATTATAATTATATTGGAATAACGTATCTAATGTATTATCCCGTTAGAGTTTGTAACGATGTTTTAGGGGGTAATTGTAATTAGTGATACCACAGGGACCTTAAAGTTATTTTGCATACCTCAAAGGTGTAGGTGTAATTTACCCAATAATACTTAAATTGCATTTATCATTTTTGTTAATTTTTTTTACATAAACTAGGTTCCCTTTTTTCAATTTTAGTATTTATTATTAAAACCTTGGTTTTATACATATATATATATATATATATATATATATATATATATATATATATATATATATATATATATATATATATATATATGGAAATTTGTCAAAATAATTTTTTTTTCCGATTGAAGTCATATATAGACACCCATAGGAACCCATATTAATTCGTAATCACCCATAGTCATTAGTAGTGACACACGTTGAAAATCCTAGCCCCCATTTGAACCCTAGCCACCATTGATCCGCAGACACTCACAATAATCTATAGTCACATGTATATCCACACTCATCGAATATGAATCCCTGAATCCGCAACCACCGTCGGCAACGCCATAGCCACCGCCACTGCTATTGCCATAAACATCCCACCATAACCACGACCACCATCGCTATAGCCGCCACCATAAAACACCCTCACCACTGTTGCATTTGTTTTGTCAAGGTCTTTCTTTGGGCTGTTATTTTGTATGATTTGGATTGCTAGATCAGTTTATGTTGGCGTTCTACCGAGCGCGTACAGTTTGACAATGAATGTTCTGTTTGGAGGCTTATCTCCCACTCCGGTGGTTGGAATTTGATGGGATTTATACTGTTGGATTATCCTTGTCAAGGGCTATCTTTGGGATGTGAGTTTGTATGATTTGGATCTCTCAATCGGTTTTTGTGAGTGATCTGTTCTTGCGCAATTTTGACGGCGAAGGATCTTCTTGGAGGCATTACTTCTTCACCGTTGATTGGAATTTGACGGTTCACTCACCGTTGGATTTATCTCTTTAAGTGATTTCTTTTGGTTATAATTTGGTACTGTTTGGATCACGTGATCGATATTTATGATTTTTTTTATAGTTTGCGGCATTGTAAGTCTTTGGGGCTGTTTGCGGCGTTAGAAAGGGGGTTCCTAGGGGTTGGTGGCTGGCGGCGGCACTGCCATCGCAGTGGCCATAACTATCCCCGCTGAACCTACTACCGTCATGTCGTCCTCTCTTTTACCGCCATAACCATGCCTCTACAACCGCGACCACAACCACCATAGCCTATACCTCCCTCGACCATGGATTGGATGATTGTTCATGAAATAAATTAGTCCATTTATTATATGATTTCATTGTATAATTAGTTTCTATTCATTAATACTAATTAAATTTTGAACTTACTTATATATGTAAACTCGATGGATTTGAAATTTTTGAAGGCCACGTTTTGTTGAGAATATTAGTCATAATTAACTAAATAATTAAACTTTTGTTTGATGTTTAGTAAACCCAATACTTTTCCTAACCGACTCGGAATTTTTTCTTATCTTGGCTTCGATAACACAATTAGAAATTAATTAGATTATTTAATTTTATCTTGGTTAATCATATCCTAACAACTAAATAACGCCTTAAAATTGTGAATGGTAAAATTTGTTTATAATGCTAGAATTGCAGTAGATGAAACAAACGACTACTGAAGATGAAGGAGAATTGAGGATACGATGTGTTGAAACTTTTCTAGTATTTTCTCCACATTTTATTTAGGCAATGCCCATTTCTTTGTTTTAGTATAAAGTTGTTTGTTTTTTCCCATCACTTTATTTTGCTGACCATTTTACCCTCTAGCCAATTAAGGATCTTGTTTTATTTAGCATTTTAATCTTTTTACTTGCAATTTTTCGTAAATCAATCAATGCCTAAAAGAAAAAGGGATGAAAAATTCAGCCCACGTGGATTTACACTCTATTATTTACAAAATAAATTAATTTAAAACATATATATTGCTAAATTGTTTAGAATGTGTACCACGCTGACTCAATTCACGTCAAAGATTATGTTAGATTTTGAAAATCATGAGATTGAGCACTTGTTGACTAAATGAACAATTTCATTCTCATCGATTTCCACAATTTACTCAATTTGGCAAAATCACATTACATTCAAAGTAATCGGGCAAATCGTATTACCAAGGATTGCTTTAATTCCCAAAAGCTAGATGTTGACCACATCCATCTGCTTCTTCATCTATAAATTCAACATAAATGATTAATATTGTCATATCAAAGTTTAAATATATAACCATAACAATGCACTATACTAGTATGGTTAAACAATTGTTACAATCATTCATCCTTTTAAATATCCTTATTCAATCATTGGCATCTGAAAAAATTTGGAATTGTTGGCCTGTAGGAAAGGTCCAAATTACTGTTTTCAATAGACTTCCTCAAAACACTCCGTCTATGTTGTTGCACTGCCAATCAAGGGATGATCGTCTTGGATATCACACACTTGCAAAAGATGAAAGATTTGACTTTACTTTTTGTCCCGTTTGGAGAACTGTTTTTTTTTGTCATGTTTGGTGGAATGGAAAAGATATAGCTTTTGATGTTTACAGATGGAAACGGTGTGAATGGTGTATGTATGAAGTAAGGAGCGATGGCATATATGAGGAAAAGGGTGGAAATTATGTAAAAATGCGTGATTGGTAATATTGGAGAGGTGATTTGAAAAAATAATGCTCTTGATGAGTTTAAAATCTTTATGATTTGAGAGATTGTAAACTTAAGAATTTAATCAACATTTGAAATAAATAGAAATATATATATATATATATATATATATATATATATATATATATATATATATATATATATATATATATATATATATATATATATATATATATATATATATATATATTATTTTGAATTGTTAGTGTGTAGATTATGGTATTCAAGGGATGAATTTAAAGAAAAAATTGACATGGTACACATAAGTTAGTCTAATTGGTGGACATGGCATAATCTTGTTTGATTATGTGGAAACCATTTCAAATCTATTCCAAAAGGATCTATAAACAAAAGAGAATACAAATTAAAGAATGGAAAATCCCTTCTTCTAAAAAATTGCCATTTAAAAAAAAAATTGTTTGAAAAAATTGGTGGTTGTGGTTGTTTTTAATTTGAGGTAAGAAAAATTGATGAATATTTGAGGCGGTAAGTTATTTTTCTCTAACAAAGATTTTCATTCGATCAGACAATTACTGAATGTTTTTTAGTTCAAATAAATGGGAGTAGATGTGCAAGACATTCTCTCTTTAGGTACTAGTCATTTAATTAGAGGTGTCACTCCATAATTAATTTTTAGTTTGTATTGTATATGCTCTTATTTCAATTTGTTGCATTTGGATCAAAGGAATTTGAGACAATGAATTCTTAATTAATAATGTCAAATTCATAATTATTTGTTGGAAGGATGGAATAATTGTATTTTGAGATTCATAATGATGAGTTCGTTAAATTTTTTTCTTCCCTCGTCGTCTTTTTTTCAATTTCTTATTTGTCCTGGTCCGAATTTTTATTACCTCTTGCATTTATAGTTTTTCAAAATCGGCGTATGCTCAAGTTGTATATCAGATTATCATGGCTGCCTCGATGCTACACCCGGTGTTAATCACCGGGTTCCCCACATATGGACACATGTTTCTAGTATTGAATTTAAGTTTTACGCCTTTAATTTGTTTTTTCGTTTTTTTTTTTTTTTGCTTTTATCAAGAAAACATTGCATGCTATTCCAATGATGGTGAGCCCCTCCGGCAAGCCTATCTGTGACTACATTGTTCTGACGAAAGACAAGATCAATTGTGAATGACGGTATGTTCAAGCTTAAAAATTCCCGTAATACATACTCTAAGTTCTAACTAATTCCTTTTCACTTAAGAATCACATAACATATAGTCGTTAATAACACGAATATTATGAAGTCGATGGCATAAAATCATTCAATATCTTTGTTGGCGCCAGATTTCCACGAAGGAAGAAATCCGCCTCACTTGGGAAGTAAAGATTGGCTAAAAGATTTGTTCCCATGTTTATTTTGGAAATTTAGAGTCCTACCTTTGTAATACTTTAGGACTTAGATTTATTTCCTTGTACTTTACTCTTATTAGGAATCTTTTATAGTTATCTAGATTAGAACTAGATATTGACTAGGATTCTGTTTCCTAGTTATTCGGTTCCTTTGGAAGACAGGTCTTTTGAGGCTGATCTCACGCCTATATAAGGCTCCTCACCTCACAAAGACCGTGACACTTTTGTTGGGAGAAAAATTACTCCGTTGCTTTGAAGAATCGCTGAAACGTTCTGCTGAACAGAACTGTGCCATCGTTGGATGTGTCAACATATACAGATTGGCTGTATAGATCTCTTGGGAGATCAACCGCGTCACTGAAGGGAGTTCAGGCCAGAAAGGAGTTCTAGGCACGCGGTGTGGAGCTGCTGTAAGAAGAAACACGAAGTTCGAGTTGTGTGCAAGAACGGCATATTACATAAAGAGGGAGTCTTTAGTGTTTTTATTAAGTCCTATTAATGTACACTATAAATCTGAACTAGTGAAATCGTGTTTGCAGGTCCACGTGGATGTAGGGCACAATTGTGTCTGAACCACATTAATTTATGTGTTCTGTTTATTTACTTTAAGTAGAGTATAACTGTGTCAACACAAGATTTACAGTTGTAACTGAATACTGTTTCCACAACTTAACTGTTACAACTTAGATCAACTGATTTCTATAGGCATATAAATCAACAATTGGCACCAAGAGCCTCTCACTAGATATACATAGTGTGTGATTTTGGGAATTTGATTTATTTGCCATTTATTATTCGTAGGTACTATGAGCTCTCATATGGAAGGAGGTTCCACTACTCGCCCACCACTGCTCACGGGAACCAACTACTCCTATTGGAATACTAAAATGAAGATGTTCATAAAGTCAATGGATGAAGATGCATGGCGAACAGTGTTAATTGGATGGAAGAGACCAGTTGCCACAGATGAGAAAGGGATTGAAACTGAGAAGCATGAGAAAGACTGGAGCAAAGCCGAACAAATTGCAGCAAATATGAATTCCAAGGCCTTGAATGCTATATTCAATGGAATTGATATCAATCAATTCAAGATTGTCTCGGCGTGTGAATGTGCTAAAGAAGCATGGGAGAAACTCCAAACAGCCTACGAGGGAACTGCCTCAGTCAGACTATCCAAACTTCAAATGCTTGCCACCCGGTTTGAAGATCTTCGTATGGAAGAAAATGAGACCGTGAGTGAATTTAACTCCAAATTATGTGACATATCAAACGAAGCTCACAGCCTCGGTGAAACTTATCCTGAAGTTAAACTTGTACGAAAAGTACTCAGATCCATGCCAGACCGATTCGCGTACAAGATCACTGCCATAGAGGAAGCAAGTGATGTGGACTCATTGCGACTTGAGGATCTGATTGGGAATCTACAAACTTTTGAAAACAAGTTGAACATCAGCAAAATGGACAAGGAAAGGAAAATTGCTCTGCAAACTGTATCGGACACCACAACATTTGTGCCTACTGGTCATATGTCAGCACTTGAAGTCAAGCTCACAAAATCCATTTCCTTAATAGCAAAAAATTTCGGGAAATTCATCAAGAGAAATGGACATCCTACAAACTCTGAGAGAAAACCTAGGACCTCTACCGACAAGCCAGAGGTCAAAAAGGGAATTCGATGTAGAGAGTGTCATGGTTATGGTCATATCCAAGCAAAATGTGCTAACACTCTGAAAAAACAAGGAAAATCACTTGCCACAACTTGGAGTGATGACACCTCAGGATGATGAAAGTGAAGCTAGTGACGATGATACAAACAATGATTTCTGTGGAACTTGCAGAATCACAGAAGCCACACTCGAGGACATCACATGTACAAAACCGCCACATCTCAGGTATGTCACACAGGAAAATGAAAATTACGAAAATCTAAATATGCCTTTTCTGTCCACAGGGAGTGACGAATCAGAAGATGAAGGTGAAGAGTCCATCCAACAATTTCAAAAACAATTGGATGATCTCCTGAAGCAATGTCATGAAGTTAGTAATGAAAATAAACTCCTGAAAGAAAGAATCAAAGAACAAGAGGAAGAAAACAAAGGAGTTATCACAAAACTGAATGACAGGATTGATGAACTTGAGATGGAGATTGAAGTCTTTGAAGTGGAACAGGACTTCGCACAAAGAGACATCGACAATCTCAAAGATTTGTTGAAGTATTGGCAGGACTATGATGGTGAAAGAGCAAAAAGAATGAGGAAAAATCTTTTTCCAAAAGTGCATGCTGATGACCACCAAGATGTTTCACCGTCTGTTAGCACAATGTTTGAGGCTTCTGTCAGTAAGTTAAATCGCACTGCATTTCTTCCCTCAAATAGATTAGATGAAATCATAAATGCTCTTCTAATTCCAAAAGAATTGGGTTAGGGTATACTGATGGACAATCTAATGCTAACACTGGTTCAAACCAGAAAATCAGATTTGTCAATTCCACATCTTCTTGTGTGAACAACCAAACCTATCCTACTAAGTTTATTCCTATCTGTCACTTCTGTCACAAAATAGGGCATGTCAGGCCTAAATTCTTTAAAAGATGGAAATTGATAAATAAACAGTTAGCATATCAGACATCCAAATCCGCTGTGTGGGTTACTTACTCTCAAAGTAACAACTCTTATAAACAAAGGATGAAAAATGATGGTACTAACTGCTGGTCAGCTATTTTATCTTTAAATGCATGTGCTACTAACTCTTGGTATTTTGACAGTGGTTGCTCCAAACACATGACAGGTGAAAGGAATTTCTTATCAAATCTGCATAACATGTCTAGTGGACAGGTTACTTTCGGAGATGGAAATAAGGCTTATGTAAAGGGAAAAGGGGACTTAAATGTTGGAGGTCTACCAAACTTGAACAATGTTCTGTTTGTGGAAGGTTTGAAATCAAATCTTCTGAGTGTAAGTCAGTTGTGTGATCTCTACGACTCTGTATTGTTCACAAAGCGTAAGTGTGAAGTATTTGATGAAAACAAAAATTATGTTCTAACCGGATACAGGTCATCAGACAATTGCTACAAAATTGATCAGATTGACAAATCGGATCAATGTCATCACACTTCTTCTGATCTCACTGATCTCTGGCATCGGAAACTAGGTCATTTAAATTTTCATGATCTAATCCGTCTTGTTAATGCAGGATGCGTGAAAGGGGTACCACAACTGAAGACTGACACACCTGAGTCATGTGGTGACTGTCCTCTGGGAAAACAAGTACGGACATCTCACAAGAACACAGATCATGCAGGGACTAGCAGGACCTTGGAACTCATTCACATGGATTTAATGGGACCAATGCAAACCGAGAGCATTGGTGGAAAAAGGTATGTTCTAGTTTGTGTTGATGATTTCTCAAGGTTCACTTGGGTACGTTTCATTAGGGAAAAGTCAGAGACCTTTTATGAGTTCAAAACTCTGTGCAAGAAATTGTGAATTGAAAAATTCAGCAATATTGGAAGAATTCGAAGCGATCATGAGAGAGAATTTGAAAACTCTTCATTCACAAAATTTTGTGATAAACATGGTATCTCTCACGAATTCTCAGCACCAAAGACACCACAGCAGAATGGTGTGGTAGAAAGAAAGAACAGAACTCTCCAAGAAATGACTCGCGTAATGCTCATCTCAGCAAGAGTGGCCACAAAGTTCTGGGCTGAAGCTATGAGCACTGCCTGCTACACCATAAACCGTGTACACCTCAGACCAGGTACCAAGAAAACTCCATATGAAGTATGGAAAGGTAAGAAACCTAACCTTAGTTACTTTCACGTATTTGGGTGTGAATGTTACATCCTGAACCATAGAGAACAACTCGGTAAGTTCTCTGCAAGAGGAGATAAAGGTACCTTTCTTGGTTACTCTTTATACAGCAGGGCATATCGCGTTTATAATGAACGTACAATGACTGTTATGGAATCCATTAATGTAACCTTTAACGAAGTTTTATCTGCAGGAATGGATGAGGAAGACGCTAATCCTGGAAAAACCATTGTACCAGTACAAACGCCAGACGTCAGCACAGAGGAAGTGATGACAGTGAAGGAAAGCACAGAAGGAGTGACAGCAGCGAAGGAAAGCACAGAAGAAAGAAAAAAACCATCAAGACGAGTTGTAAAAAATCATCGTTCTGAACAGGTGATAGGAGAATTCGATGAAGGTATGAAAACTCGAAATAAGCCCAAAGTTGATTACCAAGAAATGGTCAGGTATGTTTGCTATACTTCTACTATAGAACCAAAAAACATCAAAGAAGCAATTATTGATGAGTATTGGGTACAAGCTATGCAAGAGGAACTTGAGAAGTTCACTCGACATGAAGTGTGGGAACTTGTTCCACGACCCGACCAGGTAAACGTTATAGGTACAAAATGGGTGTTCAAAAACAAAACGGACGAACTTGGTAATATAACTCGCAATAAAGCCCGTCTTGTTGCTCAAGGATACACCCAAATTGAAGGAGTAGATTTCGATGAAACATTCGCTCCGGTAGCACGTCTTGAGTCAATACGTCTTTTACTCTCAGTTGCTTGTGCTTTAAAGTTTAAACTCTTTCAAATGGATGTAAAAAGTGCGTTTTTAAATGGTCTCTTAAATGAAGAGGTGTATGTCGAACAACCAAAAGGTTTTCAAGATCCACTCAAACCTCAACATGTCTATAAACTTAAAAAGGCCTTATACGGTCTCAAACAAGCCCCACGTGCTTGGTATGAGCGACTTACGACCTTTCTAGTTGAAAAAGGATATAGAAGAGGTGGGGTAGATAAAACACTATTTGTCAAAAACTTTAAAAACGAAATCCTTTTGGCACAAATCTATGTGGACGATATTGTCTTTGGATCTACTTCTGACCACAAGAAAGATGAGTTTATCTCACAAATGTCAAACGAATTTGAAATGAGTATGGTTGGAGAACTAACATACTTTCTTGGCTTGCAGGTAAAGCAGATGAATGATGGAATTTTCATCACACAAAGCAAGTATGCCAAGAATCTGGTAAGTAAATTTGGATTAGAAAATGCAAAGCCTCTAAAAACTCCGATGAGTCCTACTGAAAAGTTGGGACGCGACTGTGAGGGCACAGACGTGGATCCCACATTATACAGGAGTATGATTGGAAGTTTACTTTATCTTACTGCCAGTAGACCTGATATTTGTTTCAGTGTAGGAGTATGTGCTAGGTACCAATCAAATCCTAAAGAAAGTCACTTAAGTGCAGTCAAACGCATCATACGATACGTGAGTGGAACTCTTGAACTAGGGATATGGTACTCCAAAGATACTAATACTTGTCTTGCAGGATATAGTGATGCTGACTGGGCAGGAGATGTGGATGACAGAAAAAGTACTACTGGATGCTGTTTCTACATGGGAAACAACCTAGTATCTTGGTACAGTAAGAAACAAAACTGCATCTCTTTATCAACAGCTGAATCTGAGTACATAGCTGCAGGTAGTTGTTGCACTCAACTTCTTTGGATGCAACATATGTTAAATGACTATGGCTTTCATGAAAAACTCCTTCATATATTCTGTGATAATGAAAGTGCCATAAATATCTCAAAAAACCCTGTCCAGCATTCTAGAACCAAACACATAGATCTTCGACACCATTTCATTAGGCAATTAGTTGAGCAGAAACGTGTGACTATAGATTATGTGTCCACAGACAATCAATTAGCTGATATTTTTACAAAGCCCCTCGATTTCCTTAGGTTTGATTCCTTGCGTAAAGCGCTTGGAATTTGCCATGTGCAAAACTAAATTTTCTATGATTAGTGCAATTAATGTTTGTGTCCGGATTGCACTTGAATTCTTTAATCGGACATTATATGTGTCACCTATTACTGTGACATCATTGTTTTTGGACTAGGAATGATTGGAGGTTCATTTTGACTAATTGTTTGTGTGTTAGTTTTTGTGAATTAATTTTTGTTTCCACAGAAAATCATAATAGAAGTGTGATGCCCCCTCTATCGGGAGTGATCAATGACTATGACCTCATTCATCTCAAAGATCATACCTCTATTGGGAGAATTATGTTACCGCATATGCATCTCTGACTTCTATTTAAAAGCTATGTGGATTCTTAGGGAGGTTGCCCTCCTAATGTTTGCTTGAATATCATATCAACAAAAAGGGAGGAGAAGAAAATTAGTTCGATTTAAAAAAAAAAAAAAAAAAGAAGGGGAGAAAGAAGAAAATAGTCAGAATTCAAAAAAAAAAAAAAAAAAAAAAAAAAAAAAAAAAAAGGGAGAAGAAAAGTTGGGATGATATTCAAGTATATATTAGGAAATTCTCCTTGAAGTCCACGATCGAATTGCTGTGCTAATCGCATATGCATTCATAACCCTTAAAAATTACCTAAATTATGGTTTCTTGAGTATGGTCATGGGGTTATAGTTATATCGTGCATCCAAGAGTTTGCTAGGTGGCCTTCTATTGTGATTCTCTTCAAGATTATCTAATTAATTCATGAAAACCAAGCCCTCAACTTTTGATCTTGTGATCTTCTTGATTTTCTTTTCCGTAAAAGATTTTTTTTCCTTTTAAATTTTTTTTAAATTTTTTTTGGGCTTTGTGAATTTTTTTGGCTTCTAGTTGTCTCTGGCCACGTGGCTATAGCCATGTCATCTGCCTTCTTTATTTTTTGATGTTTCGTGTGAAGAATATCTTGCTTGTTATTAGTGGCGGATTTTGTGGGATCTTTCTCTGATTTGAAAATATTCAGTATACGAAGAGTCCTCTCTTTCCCTGCCTATTTTCTCGGTCCCTGTGCTTTAAATATCCGCCTCTTTTAGGGTTTGCTTCTCACACTTTGTTCTTTTTCTTCTTCTCTTCCGCCGTTCCTTTTCTATTTTCTTGTTTTTCTCTGTGTTCACTATTCACCATGGGCAAGAATCGATCTGCTGAGGGCTCCAAGAAACGTCGCCACACTTCATCTGCCTCGCCTGCTGAGAAGAAGTCCAGAAAATCCTCAAAGAAAGTTCGTCCTACTGTTGTGGAAGTCTCTCCTGTTCCCGTCACCACAGATCTGGACCCCATCTCTACTCCCGTGGCTTCGCCATCACCAAGTCTCAAGACAAGTGATGTGTCTGACCCTGTCGACACCGGCGTGGCTGCTCTTGACGGTGATAGCCTATCTGCAACCCCACAAGATGATCTGCCCTCCGATCCAGAGGTTACCCCCCGCAATGTTGAGTTTCCTGTTCAACTCCGCCGCTCTAATCGAAAACACGAAGGCCCATCTGTCTCCACTCCTGCCTCCGTGTCTGAAGGTCAACAATCCTCTTCTTCTGAGCCTATTCCTGAGGATGACCCTTTGCGTTCTGAATCCTCTGATTCATCTGTGGGCTCTCAACTCTCTGCTGGTAACTGTTTCTCAAACCTTTTTTATTCCGCTCTTGCTAAAGAGAATTGGGATAGTATGAGTAAGCGGGCGTGCTCTCCTGAGCGTGTTTTGTCTAGGGTTGTGTTAGCTTTGTCTGGGATTTTCCGTCTTCTTAAATCTCAAGGGTTGTTGGGAACTATTGTGAGTGCACAACCTTTCGAAAGGTCTGTCATTGTTGAGTTTTATGCCAATCTGTCTGATCGTTTTTCTGTTGAGGGGTCTCGTGGGCATGGGAAAGTATATGTGAGGGGTTCCTTCTATTCTGTGACTCCTGCCTTGATCAATGAGTTTTATAAATGTCCAAACGAAGTGTCTCACAAACCCTGTGTTTCAAAGGATTCTATGGCCTTTGTTCTCACTGGCAAAGTGTTAAAGAAATGGCCCGGTCCGAAATCCTCTTTTCATGTTTCCAAGCTGACTCAGCTTTATTCGGTCCTGTTTAAGATAGGCATTTCCAATTGGTTTCCCACTACTCACAATGCTACTCTCAATCCAACCCAAGCTGAGTTCTTATGGTGCATCACTCACGACCTCAAGATCAATATTGGTGAACTGATTTTCAATCAGATTGGTGCGTTAGCCAATTCCCGAACCGAGCGTGAGCATTTGCCGTTTCCTTCTCTGATCTATCAGCTTCTGATCAAACAAGGCCTGCCCACTCGTGATGCCACCCTGTTGGATCCTCCTGGCCGTCCAATCACTATCCACGGTAAGGTCCTCTCTGAACATTTTGCTGATCTGCCTCCTATCGATCCTTCTGTTGTTCAGACAGTCCCTCGTGCGAAGAAGGCTCAACTTGTCTCTGCCTCTATTCTGCCGCCAGTTGATGTGGTCACCAAGGATGAGCTCACTTGTTTTCAGGAGTCTATCCAGGCTCAGCTAGCTCAAGGGTTTGCCTCTATTCAGGATCAGCTGCTTAGGACTTTGGCACATTCTGGTCAGAAAGGGGGAGTAGCAACAACTCCAACTCCAACTCCTGCGGCTTCCACCAAGACCAAAGATAAAGGCAAAAAGCAGGCATCCCTCCTCACTCCTCCACAGCCCAGCTATCGTGATGATGATGATTTGTTCTCTGGCTTTAGTTACTAAAGCAGAGATTTATGTTTTTGCATTTTTTTAAAAACTATCTGCTATTACTTTTGGGTCTGTAATAGCTAGTATTGCTCTCTTTTTTTCTGCATCTTAGACTTTATTTGTTATCTTTTTATCTGCATTGATAACTATTTTTGAGTTAATTTTGGGGTGACTCTATATCTCTCTCGTATTTGTCTCACTGCAGGAAATACTTAAGTAGCACTGCTATTGTGCTAACAGTATGTTATGTGCTAACAGTCTGTGATGCAGGGGGAGTGCTAACAGTCTGTGATGCAGGGGGAGTCTTTTCTCTTTCCGTCTTATCTGCAGGGGGAGTTTTTGTTAAACATGGGTTCTGACCAAATCTATGCCAAAGGGGGAGATTGTTGGCGCCAGATTTCCACGAAGGAAGAAATCCGCCTCACTTGGGAAGTAAAGATTGGCTAAAAGATTTGTTCCCATGTTTATTTTGGAAATTTAGAGTCCTACCTTTGTAATACTTTAGGACTTAGATTTATTTCCTTGTACTTTACTCTTATTAGGAATCTTTTATAGTTATCTAGATTAGAACTAGATATTGACTAGGATTCTGTTTCCTAGTTATTCGGTTCCTTTGGAAGACAGGTCTTTTGAGGCTGATCTCACGCCTATATAAGGCTCCTCACCTCACAAAGACCGTGACACTTTTGTTGGGGGAAAAATTACTCCGTTGCTTTGAAGAATCGCTGAAACGTTCTGCTGAACAGAACTCTGCCATCGTTGGATGTGTCAACATATACAGATTGGCTGTATTGATCTCTTGGGAGATCAACCGCGTCACTGAAGGGAGTTCAGGCCAGAAAGGAGTTCTAGGCACGCGGTGTGGAGCTGCTGTTAGAAGAAACACGAAGTTAGAGTTGTGTGCAAGAACGGCATATTACATAAAGAGGGAGTCTTTAGTGTTTTTATTAAGTCCTATTAATGTACACTATAAATCTGAACTAGTGAAATCGTGTTTGCAGGTCCACGTGGATGTAGGGCACAATTGTGTCTGAACCACATTAATTCTTGTGTTCTGTTTATTTACTTTAAGTAGAGTATAACTGTGTCAACACAAGATTTACAGTTGTAACTGAATACTGTTTCCACAACTTAACTGTTACAACTTAGATCAACTGATTTCTATAGGCATATAAATCAACAATCTTTAAGCAAGGATATCATCCTTGTTGTTCGCTCTCGCCCTATATCATATTCAAAACAGGCCACCAACTTACATATATATCATCTCAAACGACTGCTCCCCCAGTAAAGATTGCGGACCCCTCGATATTCAACTTATAGTATCCCCGTGGAGAGGGACCCCATCTATACCAAATGCCTCGAGAAAACTACCCTTAGAATCGGGAGTCCTTGATTTTCGAGGATTTGTGTGTTGAAGCTTGCTTGATTTGTTTTTCGGCGTACAAAGCAAGTATAATGTACTATTGTGATATTAGACTCGCTAAATAATAGTTATATCGTTCATTGCATCATTGTTAGACACCGGCATATAGCAAGCTATTCCCGGTAGGCATACTTCGTACTAAGATATAGAACCAATTTTCGGAGCCCATGTTATCGCCGCATGTTTAAAAAATGAGAAGGCATGGGGAATAGGAAAAATATCTCCGAAGAACTTCCACAAACTAAGTGCACATGCACTATGGGGCAAGAAATAAATGGGAATCTTTTCTTCTTTACGATTTCGACAACATCAAAATTCCTCTCATGCAAACTCGTTGACAGGGCCGGCCCTAGGGTGGGGCGAGCAGGGCCCACGCCCAGGGCCCAATTTCATAGGGGCCCAAAATTTTAAATTTTTAATATATGTATTATGTATTTTTATGTGTAAAAATTATTTTATGGTTTTAAAAAAATTATTTTTCTACTTTTATCAAAAAAATTTTTTACTCTTTTATTCTTTTTTCTTTTTTATAAATTTATTTTAAAAATAAATGTGAATTTTTTTTACTCTTTTACTCTCTTTTACCCCGAACTACTGAATATTTATACTCTCGCCCTGGGCCCCCGATTACGCCGGACCGGCCCTGCTCGTTGATCTCATCCTTCTCGTATTGTCGACCACAACTCAATAAAGCCGTGTTTCCCCTTTAGAGCTCCACAAGAAATGAGCCGCGACAACGAAGTTCTGGTCAATTTTGTAATAAATGAACTTGTTAAAGACCAATACTAATTCGAATCCATCCTGCCATTACCCAAACTCTGTGTCAAGTGCTAAATGTTCAGTAATAAGGTTTTTTTTTCCTGTTTTCTTTTTATTATGTTTTATTTATGAGGTTGCATAAAAGATATCTACATTTATGATTATCTATACATACATGAGCAATTAGTTTCTTCATTCATCGTCTTTCAATTTCTTTTCTTTCTTGGTGCAATTTTTTTTTACCTGTTTCTCTTAGTATATAGTTTTTCAAAATGGGCATATGCACAAGTTGTAGATTGGATTTTCATATAGAATTAGTAATATTAATAAATAATTTAATGTAACGTTTATATTTTTGTGATTAGTCAAAAGCGGAGGCATGACAAATAAAAACCCGCCCCGTTAGCTATCCATGGGTATCTGATCCGTTTAAACCCGATACTAAAGCCAATATAGTTTGGTAATACTTAATAGTTTTCGTAAAAGAAATAGGAAAAAAAATACTAAAAGATCCTAGTTACAGATTCTTACATCCAAAAATCATTATTTTATCTAAAAAGTCCAAACAATAAATATATGGGAAAATTACACCTACAACTTGAGGTATACAGTAGAATCTCAGTAAATTAAGACACTATAATTAATAACCTCGCTTAAATAATGAATTTTCCCGGTCCCGACCCGGGGACAACATGCTAAATTAATAATTCGCTAAATTTATAAGATAATACACATTCGAAAATTTTAAGAAACCCCATATAATATATAAATTAATAATGCATAAAAATAATTCTTAAACTACATGGTACAATAGACATTTTATAGATCTATGAAAGCTTAACACAATATAATTTAATTGTCGCTTGTTTCTTGTTTCTTGTTGAAGTTCACATTACCATTAATCTCGTCTCTCAATTTTCTTAACATGGTTAGAACTTTTGGTATAGTTTTCTCATAACTCAACATAAAATCATTTTGTACCAGTGCTGCTTTATAGGCTATATAGTGCATTGAACTAATGGTGCAATGAATAATATACACGTAAAAAAACTAAAAAAAATTATTTATTGAAAATAATATTAAAAGTAATTTCATAAATTAATAAGTTATTAATTAATGTATAAATTAATGGTTATTAATTTATCGATAAGTTAATATTTCGCTAAATTAATAAAATTTTGATGATCCCAACTATATTAATTCATAGAGGTTTAACTGTACTAAAATAAATTTAAGTTCCATGTGGTATTGGTAGTTACATCCATGCACCTAAATATATTCATACAAATTTATCCAAAACATCAATTTTCAGCTAATTATGTTAAAGATCTGATTCAATGGAATAATTAACCTATATATATGTCAAAATTAAATGTTATGATTGACTAGCACTTGCCTCGTCCGTTGTACGGTCGCACATTGAAGAAATATACATGTAAAAAGATGAAAATAAAAATTAATATAACCAAAATTATATAATGTCATGTTCAAAATAAATACAATAGAAGAACCAAAGTGTAAAAACTCAACTAATTACAATCATAATGTATATATCTATTTTAGAACTTAAATTTTATTTACAAATGTCTATATACTGGGGAAAGAGAGAGAGAATCAACATACTATTATTTGTGGCCCTACACTTTTAACAATAGACGTCAATCCTATAAAAAATAACATGTAATATATATGAAGATAGTATTTTGAATACAATTAGAAAGATAAAATGGGTTCCTTCGATGCTACACCCGGTGAAAAACACCGGGTGGGTCTTCTGCTGCCACGTGTTCTTTTTTTATTTTTCTAAAACCCCTAAAGGTAAACCCTAGCGGGGAATCTATTATAAAATACAAAAAAAGAGACACGTGGCAGCAGAAGACCCACCCGGTGTTTTTCACCGGGTGTAGCATCGAACAAATCGATAAAATGAATATATATTAAATTAAAATATCGCATAAAACAAAACAGTGTATTCATTCAAAAATATAATGGATGTTGGATAGAACAAATTTACGAGTATAACTTTTATTTGTGGAAATGATAGTAAAAAGATAAATTAAATGAAATAGTGATATGAAGAATCATTCATCTAATTTTAAATGGCTTTGGGTAATGCAACATAATTACGGTACTCAATTGCACATACTATCAAAAAAAATATGTTTATACCATATATATTCAATATCTTAACTTAAATAATTATTTTTTCATAAACCATTCATCAAAAATAATAATAGATTTGATCGCCACACTTCTTCACATTTTCTAAATCCTTGTCTAGTGAAAAATCATAAGCAACATAAATATTTGCAATTTAATCGCTCACCCAAAAAATACTCAAAACAATTAACTTCAGATTATCGCACAAAGTTACTGTCTGGATTTATAAAATCAATTACCCTTACAACGTTCATCAATAATGAGAAACTTAGACATCACAATCATTTATCTGTCTGATTTACACGGTCTAAACAAAATTTTAAAGTAATAGAGAAAAATCATAACATAAAAATTGGATATTCATTCAAAAACTGTAAAAAGACTTACGATAACTAATTTTTTTATGTGTAATTTTAAATCAAAGTTGTATGAATAAACTTTGATATGTAAAACTCGTAATTGTGGACAAAATAATAAAACGGAAAACGAAATAGTTATTTTTAAAAGTTATTCTTCAAATTTTTAATAGTTATGAGCAGTTGTGATCCATTATTGAATGGTGTGCAAAATTTGATCAATAAGTAATATAAAAACTAAACATTGTAAAAAATGTATGGAGAATATGAAGCAAAATTAAAAGCCTACCTCTTTCATATATAATTATAAAATTATCATTTATTCTAGAAATTCCTAATTCACAAATTTTATCGGCTAAAAATACTCTAGTTTTAATCGTTGTCGAATTTCATTGATGTCATTCGTCTTCACCTTTATATATATATATATAATTTTTTTTTTAAATAAAGCATACTTGTTACTTTTTTTAAACTCAATTAGATTTTATTGATTTATTGTATTATTTATCCTTTTCAAATATTTTGACATATTTAAGGTTAAAATTGGCCAAAAAGTTTAGCATATGTGGCCAATATGCCACATAAGACTTTATTAAGGGAATGACCGAGGGTTGTAGACGTTAGGGGCATTTTATATTTTGTCAGTATAAGGGAGCGAATCCGACATGGACCAGAGTACATGATTACAAAATGTATATTACCTTAAAAAATATTAGGATGGTTTAATCTTTTCATGTAAGTAAACAAATCATTTCAAAAAAACGGGCGATGTGCTTTGTCAAAAATAACATAGGGGAATCTTTTAACATGAGGGTTTTTTTGGCAATTCGATATAACGCGGGATGGTGGGGGGGGGGGGGGGGGGTGGCTCTTTGCAATTAACTTGTTCGTACAAGTTTGTAGTATAGTTCCTTCTTTCGAAGGCAACAACTTGGGCAGGAATATCTTGCTTAGCATCATAGCTTATGATGTTGAGAGCTATGGGAGGCAATATATTGTGTTGTGTTAGAGGATAAAAGGGCCAAAAGTAACGAGAAAAGAAAGTGCACTTAAAAGTGCATAAACGTACGCCAAAAAAGTCGACGAAAAATGGAAATATTTGTTAAAAATAAAAGGAAAATAAATTCCACCCATGCGAATTTTCAGTCAGTTGTCTGTAAAACGCTCTCCTAGGAACATTAAAAGTGCAAAAACATTTATTAATAATTATTAAAAAAAATTATTAGATAGTAATCTATGAATAAAAGGTTTCATTTTTAGAATGAATATAAAGCTGACTCCATTTGTGTCAAAGATTTAAAGATTGTGTTAGATTGTGAAAATCATGAGATTATTCACACTTGTTGACTAACGATATTATTCTCATCAATATTCATGATTTACTCAATTTGATGAACTCAAATTACATTCGAAGTAATCGGTAATTAATTACTAGCAAATCATATTATCATAATTTGGTAACATCAGATTACATTCAAAGTAATCGGTAATTAATCCTAAAGGTGACATGTTGACCATAGCCAACTTCTTCATCTATAAATTCAACAGAAATACCAAAGATCGTCATATATCAAAGTCCAAATATATATAGCTATAACCATGTATTGTATTATTATGGGTAATAAGCAACTATTACAATCGTTTATCCTTTTAACTGTTCTTGTTCAATCAATGGCAGCATCCGAAAAAATTTGGGATTGTTGGCCTGTAGGACATGTCTATGTAACTGTTACCAATGAGCTTCCTGAAAACTCTCCGCCCCTGTATCTGCGTTGCCAGTCAAAGAATAATGACGTAGGATATCAAACAGTTGCAAGAAATCAAGAATATAAATTTAACTTTTGTCCAAATCACAGAACATTATTTTTTTGTCATGCTTGGTGGAATGGAAAAAGTTTAGCTTTTGATGTTTACAGGTGGAAATGGTGTCACATGTGCGACTGGAGAGTACATAGCGATGGTATATATCAGGTACAAGACTACACCAATTTCGTAAAAATATATAATTGGTAATTAATATTGGAGAGATGATTAGAAGTATAATATAGTCGATGTGGTTTTGCACAATCAAGGCTATGAGTTCAACATCTTTATTATGATTTGTAAGATTGCAATTTTTAGAATTCAATAAACATTTTATATAAATAAAGTATCTCTACATTTATGATTATTTATACATACATGAGCAATTAGTTTCTTGATTCATCGTCTTTCAATTTCTTTTTTTTTTCTTGGTGCAATTTTTATTTTATCTTTCATCTTAGTATGTAGTTATTCAAAATCGGTGTATGCACACAAGTTGTGGATCGAATTTTCATATTGAATCAATAAGATTAATACATAATTTTAAAGTAACGTGTATATTTTTGTAACTAGTCTTTTGAGGATACAACAAAAAAAAAACATGTCCACTAGCTATTCATGAGTACCGGATCTGTTTAAACCTGATACTAAAATCATTAGGATTTTGTAATGATTTTGGTAAAAGAAGTAAGGAAAAAATACTGAAGAGTGAGTCCTAGTTAAAGATTCTAATATCCAAAAAAACTTCAAAAATCATTCTTTTATCTCAATTGTCCAAAAATAAACATATTCATACAAATCTATCCAAAAAATCATTTTTTGATTCTTTATGTTAAAGATCTTACTAAATTTGATAAATTACCTTATATATAATTCATAATTAAATGTTATATTTGACTAGTACTTGCCCAGTGCGTTTGAAAAAAAAAAGGTAAATTATTCCAAAATATATATATATATATATATATATATATATATATATATATATATATATATATATATATATATATATATATATATATATATATATATATATATATATAGGTAAACAAATGATAATAAAAGATAATATAAACAAAATTAATAAATGGCATGTTCAAAATAAATAAAATAGAAAAATCAATCTGTAAAAATTCCACTAATTACAATCATAATGTATATATCAAATTTAGAACTAAAATTTAATTTACATATGTCTATATACTGGAAAAAAAAGAAAAGAGAATCAACATATTATTATTAGTGGCGTTACATTGTTAACAATAGACGTCGATCCTACAAAGGTAACATGTAATATATAAAGATAGAATTTTGAGCAAAATTAGGAACATAAAATAAACATATATTAAATACAAATATCGCATAAAACAAAACAGTGAATTTATTCAAAAAGATAGATGGACATAACAAATTTATAAGTAAAACTCTTAGTTGTGGAAATGATAGTAAAAAGATAAATTAAATGAAAGTGATGAAAAGAATCATTCTTCTAATTTGAAATACTTTTGGGTAATGCAACACATGTGCGATATTCAATTGCACATATTCACTATCAAAAATATATGTTTATAAAATATATATTCTGACTGTATGATCTTCGAAAATGAGCTAGAAAATAAACATTGTCTTCTGTCCGAAAATGAATTTTTCCTCCAATTTGATTTCGTAACTTCTTAGATTTTGGGCTGAATATTCTTTTCTCCATCTCGAAAATACAACTGAAAAATTTGTCTTAAGATTGATATTTGGGTGTGTGTATTTTGAAATGGGGTCGAATAAAATTTGGACATAAGTTTGACACGAAAAAATTAGTTGATGCAAGAACTCGGTTCTTTCTCATTAAGATAGATTTGCTCTGTACAGTGCTCTCGGTTTACGGCAATCGTCTCCAAGATACAACGACTATTTCAGTTCCAACAAAGTAGCACAACAATTATTGGAACACGACGAACAAAACGACGTTTAGGAATTTATAAGACACGAAGAAATTGTTCTTTATAATTGCAACAATATGCAATGAGATGTTATGATGAGAAGTGAATTCAATTAATGTATTGAATTCCATGTGAAAAATAAATGATTGAAATGGTGGATTTCGGAATCTATTTATAGATCTTCAAAGGTTATGACCCCAAGTCACAACTCTTAAGAAAATAATTTCATGAAAATGTATCACATTTTTTCTAATTAATTAAATATCTATTCCATTTAATAGGTGCTTAAACACTTCCATCATTTTCAATGGTAGCATTTTACTTTTTAATTTTTCATATATTATATTAAGTGATTTTATTAATTTCTCATTCATTAAAAATAATTTTGAGAAACTAAATTTAATCCCATTAAATAATCAACCAAAATTGAGTGTAACACTCAAAATTTCCAACAGCTTCTTCTCTGCAAGAGAACAACATGGGCAGGAATATCTTGGCATCATAGCTTTATGATGTTGGAAACTATGGAAGGCAATACATTGTGTTGTGTTTTAGGATAAAAGGGTTGGTAGAAAAGAAATAGGAAATTAAAGTGCACGAAAAGCGGATAAATGCACGCACAAAAGGTGAAAGAAAAATGGAAACATAATAGTTAAAAGAAAAGGGAAGACAAATTCGACCCACGTGAGTGTTTAGTCGGTTATGTGCGAAACACCGTCGTTGGGCATCAAAAGTGCAGAAACAAAAAAAAGTGGAATGAAATACGAAAGCACTGTTCACATGCGAATATGATCTTATTTGATAGTAATACATGAACAAAAGTTTTTTATGTTGTATCACTCACATTCGGTTAATAATATACAGATCAGACGGGAACGCATGATAGATTACTGCACGCTGGTAGATGATTCGACCACGTAAGGTAGAACACCCCAATCTCAAACCTGCAAAACTAGAGCAAGTAAACAAGATAGAATCCTTCGCGCCCAAGTCTGATGCTGAAGAACGGGAAGGGGAGATAACAACAACTCAATAAAACTCTGCAGATTGATTACAACGTACCTTTTATACTCAGTCTGATCTGAGAACTTATTTTTACTTAATCAGTGGTAGGATCCTAATTATAATATAACTCTTATTTGGGCTCTTATCTTATATATAAAAGAAAGAAACGTTCGGCAAACCCTAAAATACCCTAATGGTTTTTCTGTAATTATTTATTTTTAATATTTTTTCTCTACTAATTTCTAACTATAATCCTAACAATTATCAACTTTCGATGTTTCATCAATATATCTCAAATCTTAAGAGATAAAGATATATGATTTTTTAAATCTTAATCTATATATTTAGATTACAAATCTTAATATGTAAGATTTGAAAAAAAAAATCAATGTTATAGAAGATATGAATAATACTACATTATTAAATTTTACTATGTTAGTGTACAATATTTTTTTATTATGTATTAACTTATTTATTTTTTTCATTTTTGAAATAATATCCCGTGCATCGCACGGGAAAAAAATGCTAGTTAATATAATGGACCAAAATATTTGTCTTAGTAGGCTTGGGTCATAATATTAATTTATTTAAATTTTAATCCCTCATTTTTCTGCTCAATATAAATGGATAATTAATGGGCTCATTGGAGGACCAATTACGTTATGAATTTCCTCTTTAGATGTATTCAAAATCATAAGCATTGGAAAAACTGAAAGGAAATATCATAAACTTGGCTACTATTCAAAAACGTAAAACTCTTTACAATAACTATTTTTTTTTTCTGTGTAATTTTAAATCAAAGTTGTATGAATAAAATTTGATAATTAAAACTCATAATTGTGAACTAAATAGTAAAACGGAAAATAAAATAGCTATTTGTTAAAGTCATTATTCAAAATTTTCATGGTTTTGAGCAGTGGTGAATCTAATATTTTTCTTAAGGGTGTGCAAAATTTGATCAAATAAGTAATATAAAAACTAAACATTGAAAAAAATGCATGGAGAATATGAAGAAAATTTGAAAGCGGACCTCTTTCATATATAAGAGACTGTGTTATTTTCACCTTCAAAATATTTTATTTCACCACCAAAATAAATATATTTCCCATTATGTCCCTTTGTTCTTCTTTCACATATATATTTTTACAAATTTATAAACCGTTCACCCCTAAACTAATTAAAATATTAAAAAAAAACTCCACCATTTTCACTGGAATCTTTACCGCAAAATTTCACCCTCTCCACCGTAAGTGAATAATACTTTCGTCGGAGAAAACGTTTTCGAAGGTCAAAAAGAGCAAGAATTCGCGCTCTTTGGGAAATAAATAATGACTGTTTGTATGGAACGTTCTAAACTTTTTCCAGAATTGGTCAATTTGGCTTACTATAATTTCGTTTCCTAAAAACAAAATTATATAATCTATACGTCATCTGATATGAAAGTTAAAATATCTTGTAATAAATTTTTCATTACAAAAAAAAAAAATTAAAAAAAAAAAATTAAATAAATAATATTTTTTACCATTTATTCTAAAAAGTTCACAATTCACAAATTTTATCAGCTAAACACACACTAGTTTTACTCGTTTTCATATTTCATTGATGTTATTGGTCTTCACCTTTTTATCATAATTTTTTTGTAAATATCTTGAGAAAATAATGGGTAATATTGTTAAAAAATTTAAAGCTTTTGTTACTTTTCAATCCAACCCCAACATTTTCTGAAATATGAAAAACTACCGCACGTAATTAAGTGGTAGTTTGCACGCAAAATTTAAAAATAGAGTTGATAATTGGAGTGGCAGTAGATCAAACCCCACAACTCTCGAACTCATAGCAAGCAATCAGCTGAGTGTATATTTTACGCTCAAGATATACTTTTTTTGCGAGAATTTTTGTATACTTTTATTGATTTAATAGCGCCTAATTAGTGGTTTATTGTATTTTAGGTGCAATTTGAAGATTCGGGAGTTTCAAGGATGAAAAAAGCGAAAAAATGTTAAAAACGGAAGAAAACAATCGGAGGCTGAAAATTGGCCTGGCACGGCCGTGTGAAAAATAGCCTATTCTGGAACGGCCGTGCCAGCTGCAGAATTTGGGCAGAAAGCTTCTGGATTTGAGACGGCCGTGTGAGAATTGTACTGATTCTCGCACGGCCGTGTGAAAACACGCTGGAAGCAATTTTGGAGCTTTAATCACACAATGAAACTCAAATCTTCTATCAAGTTGGGACATCTATTCAAGGGCAAACACAAGCACAAAATAAGACACTTTGGACACAATCTTAGAGAAGAGGAGCGAGAGAACGGACAATCGAAGACGGAGAACTGACAAATCTTCATCATAATTCTTCTTTCATCTATCTCTTCTTAATCTATGTCTTTCAATACTTTTACTGTATTTTTTGTGGAGAACATGAGTAGCTAAGTTTTTAATCTATGATTTTATTAGAAGCCCATGTGGTGATTCGAACCTATTTTTCTAATATTATGCAAGTGTTAATTCCATGATTATTTCTTCTATCCGATAGTAATTTATTGCATTATTTTAGCTAATTTATGTTACTATGTGTTATTATTAGAATTGAATCGACAGATCGCTTTAATAATTAGAACATGGATAGAAGAGCCTTCAAGTAGTGAACCGTTTATGAATAATAGACTCATAATACACGCGACAGCGGGTTATGAGTAATTTAGTGTCTCGGATTAATAATCAGGAATCGTAACTTGCATGATAGAGGCTTAATTGGGTGATGAATTATCGCATAGAGGGAAGATAAAATCCTAGATCCGTTTTTATTGATATTCTCTCGTGTTTATTTGTTTTTATAATTAGATTAATTATTTAGTTGATTAAATTTGATAACCTTGCGTAGGCTGCATAAAATCATAGTTGTTAGAATTTGGTACTTAATATTAGATAATTTGAGTATTCCCTGTGGGATCGACATCCGTCTCTCACGAGTCCACTATTACTACTTGTTTGCGATACGTGCACTTGAGTGTTAAGTATTTATCCCAACACAATCTATCCTTTGACTTACAACATCATTTATAAATTGTATATGTTAGATGCATTGAACCTTTGTGGAGAGGAATTACTGTGAAGGTGAAACACCATTTGATGGTAAAGTTTCCAAGAGCAAGTTCCAAGCTTTGAATGACCCTTCAAGTAGCTTTGTGGAGTCCTATAAATGGGGACACCCTCTCCATTCGAGATTAATTCAGAAATCATCAAGTCAACAAGACCACACAAGAACAACTAGCAACATCAAGAGCAATAATCGATTCTAGTATTAAGCGGAAAATTGAGAGCGTAATTTTCAGAGTTCCTACTGGAATTGAGAGGTATTGTGAGTTGTGAGTTGTAGAAGAGAGTGTGAGTGTTTGTAAACACCGTCCTTGTTCTCCCTATAGTAAAATCTGCAGCAGCTCGTGGACGTAGCCCAACTTGGGTGAACCACATAAATCTTGTGTCTTCTATCGTATTTTGTTTAATCTGGTTGTTCAAATCCTAACAACTGGTATCAGAGCCTTAGTTATTATATATTCCTGGGGCAACCAGATTCGTGGAAGAAGTAATGGCAGCAGAAGAAGGAATATTCAAACTTGAGAAGTTCGATGGTGCAAACTTTCGTTTCTGGAAGATGCAAATCAAGGAATATTTGTATCAAAAGAATTTGTATCTGCCTCTTGAAGAAGAGAAGCCTGTAGCCATAAAAGATGTTGAATGGCAACTTCTGGACCGACAAGGTCTTGGAGTTATTAGATTGTAATTGTCTCGTAATGTTGCTTTCAACATAGAGAAAGAGAAGACCACAACCGGTCTTATGAAGGCTCTTTCAAATATGTACGAGAAGCCGTCGGCAGCAAATAAAATACATTTAATGCGACGATTGTTCAATGTAAGAATGACTGAAGGATCGTCGCTGGCAGAACACCTCAACGTCACAATTAAGCTCTGTTGAAATAGAGTTTGATGATGAGATACAAGCATTGTGACTTTTATCTTCCCTAATAGATAGTTGGAACGGTACTGTCGCTGTTGTGAGAAGTTCGTCGGGAAATAATAAGTTGAATTTTAACGATGTCAGTGATCTCTTTCTGAGTGAAGAAATTCAACATACAAAATTGGGTGATGTTTTGAATCCTTCTGCCTTGTCAACCGGGTCAAGAGGCCGTTCGGTGAAGAACGATGGCGGAAGATCAGTTCAGTGAGGAACATCAAGAAATGGGAGATCGAAATCAAGAAATTCCAGAAGCACTAAAACCATTGAGAGTTGGAATTGTGGCAAGACAGGGCACTTCAAGAATCAGTGCAAAAATGCTTCAAAGAATCATGAAACGAAGACTGAAGCTAAGGTTGCATCGACATCAGTACATGTTGATGCTTTAATTTGCACCTTGGAGAAAAATGAAGAGTCTTGGGTACTAGATTATGGAGCATCATTTCATGCGACTTCTGAGAAGGAGTTCTTTAAAAGATACAAATCTGAAAATCTTGGAAAGGTATTCCTCGGCGATGACCAACCTTGCGACATTATCAGAAAACGCACGTGGAAGATTAATTTAAATGGGCTTATTTTGAAGCTGAAAAATGTGAGGGACATCCCTGATCTCAGAAAAAATTTAATCTCGGTGGGTCGATTAGCAAGTGATGGATATACCATAATTTTTCATGGTAACGATTGGAAGATTTCTAAAGGCGCCATGACAATTGCACGAGGAACGAAGATTGGTAATCTTTACTTAACCGCGACAAGTTGGTGTTCAATAGTCGTTGCCGATAGCAACTCGAAAGGAAATATATGGCACCAGAGACTTGGCCATATGAGTGAAAAGGGAATGGAGATCATTCACTCAAAGGGAAAGCTACAAGCTTTACAGTCCATAACCATCGATATGTGTGAGGATTGTATTCTCGGTAAACAGAAGAGAGTTAGTTTCGAGAAAGCTACATAATCCCGAAGAAGGAGAAACTGGAACGCGTCCATTCCGATGTTTGGTGACCAACAACCATTTCATCCAACGATGAAAAACACTATTTTGTAATGTTCATTGATGACCATTCTCGAAAGGTATGGGTTTATTTTATGAAACACAAATCTGAGGTGTTTAGTGCTTTCGAGAAGTGGAAAGCATTGGTTGAAAACGAGACCGGCCTTAAGATCAGAAGGCTAAGAACCGATAATGGTGGTGAATACGAAGATAGCTCATTCAAGAGATTTTTTCATGAGCATGGGATTCGAATGGAGAGAATTGTTCCAAGAACACCTCAATAAAACGGCGTGGCTGAACGTATTAACCGGACATTGACGGGAAGGGCCAGAAGTATGAGGATGCAGTCAGGCCTACCGAAGAATTTTTGGGCTGAAGCGGTCAATACGGCAGCTTACTTGATCAACCGTGGTCCCTCAGTTCCTTTGGAGTATCAAATTCCAGAAGAAGTATGGAGGGGCAACGATGTTAAATTATCACATCTTAAAGTTTTTGGTTGCACAGCATATGTACATATTAGTCATCAAGGCAGAAATAAGCTTGATCCCAAATCCAAGAAATGTACCTTTCTTAGCTATGGTGAGGATCAGTTTGGATATCGAATTTGGGACGATGAAAGCAAGAAGATTATCCGGAGTAGGGATGTTATCTTCAACGAAGCTATTATGTACAAATATCGACACTTAACCATTACCAGCGAGTCCGAGCCAGTGTTTGCAGAAATTGACGACACCCAAGTGACAAATTAGATTGTTGTGAATCCCGAGTCGATGGACCACTCTAACCAAGAGGCTCACTCCCCTACTCCGGCATGACGGAGGTCTCCTCGACCTCGGAGTGCTATGAGGATGCATGTCAAACCGAAGATGCCATTAAGTGGGAGCTAGCCATGAAAGACAAAATGAAGTCTTTAATTTCAAATCAGACATGGGAACTTGTCGAGTTACCGGTTGGAAAGAGGGTTCTTCACAACAAATGGGTCTATCGAGTGAAAGAAGACCAAAATGGCTCGAAGAGGTACAAAGCTCGATTAGCCGTCAAAGGATTTCAGCAGAAGGAAGGTATCGATTACTTCAAAAAAAAATCTCCAGTTGTGAAGCTTAATACTATCAAAACAACATTAAGCATTGTTGAAAATCTCTATCTCGAACAATTATACGTGAAGACTGCCTTTCTTCACGGAGAATTAGATGAAGAGATTTACATGCACCAGCCAGAGGGTTTCTAGGAGAAAAATAAAAGTAATCTAGTGTGCAGATTAAAAAAGAACTTGTATGTCTTGAAACACGCTCCGCGCCAGTGGTACCGAAAGTTTGATAGTTTCATGCACAAGGAGAATTTCCAAAAGTGCAATGCTGATCATTGTTGCTATTTCAAGAAATATAACTCAAGTTATATCATTTTGCTACTCTATGTCGACGAAATGTTAGTAGCTAGCTCCGACATGAACGAGATCAAACAGTTAAAGTTGAACTTGTGAAAGGAGTTTGACATGAAAGATTTGGGCCCAACTAAGAAGATTCTTGGGATGCAGATAAATCGAGATAAACAAACTGGGATTTTGCAGTTATCTCAAGAAAAGTATATCAAACGGGTTTTGGAAAGGTTCAACATGAGCAGCACCAAGCCGGTAAGCACACCTTTAGCCGGCCACTTTCGTTTATCAAAGGATCAATCACCTCAAACGGATGAAGAGAGAGACTTATGTCTGAAGTTCCATATGTTGGGGATCAGGCACGTGTACGCAGCGGAAAACAAAAATTTGATTTTATTTATATAAACTAATTTATATAAACAAGCACGTGCACAATAAATTACAATTAATTGCGTACCTTTTCGCTTCCAATCACCGACAAACATGCGCACATATATAATTAATTTAAATAACATAAATCAAATCATCATAGCATGCTCGCGAAATTATAACAAATAATAAACATGCTCAACGAACAATTCACATAAACACATAATCGAACATATAGATTCATGTGATTCAATAATCAATTAACATACATTAATCTCAATTAATATAAATTAATAAATGCATGTATATTAATTACGGAAAACGATATGTGACCCTTGAAGCGTGAATAGAACGAAGACTCGAGAAGATGGCTAGCTGCTCTTCCCACTCCTACTCATCCAACCTGTTTGCTGATCTGAAATTACAGCTCAGCTCCGACTTACATATCTCCATGGTTATTTACTGGAAGGTCAATTCCTTCTAGATCATTGTAGATTTATGAGTCATGAAGCTTCTCTCACAATTTCACATCCATCCGATCACGGTTGATTTATGGCGAATTTTCTCGCTGGACTGCGCAGAAAATCCGAGAGCAGTTTTTCGGAATTACCTTCTCGCATCACCGGCTTGTGGCGGCATGTGGGGCCGCGTAAGGAAAACCCTAGTGGCAGCGTTGGCGGCATAATAATCTTCCTCCTCATAGGTTTCACCTCGTATATTCAATCAACTATCACGCAGCACTAGATACGTGATAGGCTAAGTACAACGAAGAAGAACGAAGGGAAAAGGAAGATGCCGGTGCGGCGGCGCAGCGGCTAGTGGTGGAGGTAGGATTTTGGGTGCAAGGTGGACGGCCGTGGGGAAAGAAGCTAGGGTTTCTAGCTTGTGTTATATCGTTTTCTTTTTGTGTTGTTGTTCAAGACATATAAATCTTATTTATATGCTCCTTGTGAAAACCCTAACAGGCCTTAAGTTGGGCTAGCCCAACAGCTTAAGTCCACTCTCTTTCTCGGCTCGTTTCTAGCAAACGAATGCTCATAAAAATATAATAATTATATTTTGACAACGAGCACAAATTCTCGTCGATACGAGTACCACTTTGCAATTTACCAATTTCCCAAATTGGAAACCCTAATTTAGGACTTGCCAAATCGGAAAACTTCCCAATATAGAAAGTTCACTAAATTTCCGTCGGATTCTTTTCCTCTACTTATTCTCATCCGTAATTAACAATTACGAATGTTGGACTCAATCACATTGAATTCTAATTACACTAAGATTAACTAATTAATCTTAGCTCGTTGCATTAAGGATCTCAAGTACACGACCCTCGATGGTTCAGGTGTAAGCTAGCCGTGGGCCCACAACCCATTGTGGTTTAAACTCGTCCCTAGAGTTACAATTCAGTTGAATCTAGTTTCAACTTAACTACCCAACGAATCAAGATTGGCGTCTAGCAACTACGCGTCATGATTCCCTAGATACAAATGAAGTGCCTGCAAGAACCTTGTGATATAGTTAACGTACAGTACGATCCCTTCGATACATATATCTTGATTGAACTAAAGGCATTGGTTCGTCGAGACCTCTTTATGAGTCCAATAACTGTGTGGACGTTCTTGATTACATAATTTGTTCGTGTTTGACTTAGAGAAACACATTTCTCTAATCACGACACTTTCAGCTCTGGCCATAGACTTCATGGATTATAAATCGCAAGAACACACAGGATATCCATGACTACTCATGCGATCGAATCTCCTACTACAATGCATAGACCTCCCACTAGATTTCGGACTGCACGAACACTGGCCCTTGGGGCGGTCCTCGGTGGAACTCAGGGACATGTCACGATACAGCTGGTCCTCTAGTGAAATCACGGTAATGTCTGGGCCTTAAGGATTAATGGTGTACAACTATATCATAGAAACCCCTACTCGATTATTGGGAACCACTTAGAGATCTCTAGATTGAGGGAGTACAGTGAACTCACCAAGTTATGAGCACCCACTTATGTATGCCGATGTCACAACACCGTTGACTGATGAGACGCAATACACATACACTAAGTGCTAGTCTCGAATGGGAAAGGCCGATATCCTCATTAGTGGCGTAACCCGTTGACTAGGAACGATGTTTAACAGTTACTATACTTAATTAAATAATCTCACGATTCTAGTAGATCTATTTACAGTAATTAAATAACTACAAAATGACTTTATCTATGCTTATGCAAGGGACAAAGATATAGAATGCCAAAGGGGGTTTTATCATAATTACAAAATAGATTATTTACGAGTAGCGTGAGAAAACACAACAATTAGTTGGCTCATCGGTCACCTACTCTAACAATCTCCCACTTGACCTAAAGCCATCTACTCATTACCTAAGTCCCATCGACTCTCGATGTTTCTCATGGACCGGTATGGGTAAAGGCTATGTTCAGGGATCTAATATGTTGTCTACCGAGGCAACTCTCTCGAACTAAAGTTCGCCCCCATTAATTATCTTACTAATGAGATAATCACGATTCAGTATATGCTTGGATTTCTGATGAGACCTATTGAAATCATACATACAACATTTGAATGTAATTTCGAATCCAAACTGCTACATTCGCGTCATATAATGCCGCAATATATTAAGCTTCGGAGGTGGAATCCGTCGTCATGTTTCACTTGGAACTCATACGACACCTCGTTAATAAGCATAAATATAAATCCCGACGTCCTTTTTGAGTTTTCCACTTCCGATTGAAACACTAAAGTCGTCGAATGACTTTATTTTCAAGTCGGAATCCCCATAGACTATATATGAACAAGTCCTTACTACTTTGCAAGTATTTAAGAATTTGTTTCATAGTTATCCAACTAACTTGGTTGGGGTTAGACTGATATCTACAGCGACGTTCACTGCATACATTATATCATATCTATAATATGAATTGGCATAACTAAGCGACCTCTTCTATTTATCTCTATAAATACGTATCCTCTACTATGTAGGAAGCTTATCCCAAATTCATGTGTTGACAAATATTAGGACAATCGTATTTTAGTTGAAGGCAACATTCCTATAACATTCCAAATGTGTAGAATGCTGTCATCACAAAACACTCGGAAACATAATGGCACTCCCACTAACCTTCTTATAAACTTAAGGATCTTTCAAATTCGTTACTAAATCAATTGCTTGATTTTGTGTCGAATCGAACATTCTAATTTATGGGATTCTAGGTTCAATCCATAAATGGATCGCTGGAATTTTGCAAACCTTTTTGCTAATTTCCAGAAGATAAATCCTTTCGGCTACCACTCTGATTTCCTCAATCTCGCCATTGAGGAAGGTGATCTTCATATCCATTTTTCATATCTCGTAGTCATACTACGCAGAAATGGCTATTAAAATCCTAATGGAATTATAGCATAGTGTTTCGTGAAAAGTTATCTCACAAACAACAACTTGTCTTAGAGTATAACTCATTTTCACGTACCTAGCTTTATAGGTCGATACCTTTCCATCTATTCCAACTTCAAGAATGTAGATCCACTTGCATCCTATGGGAAAAATTCCTTTAGGTGGATCCATCAAGGTCGATACCTTGTTGGAGTACATGGAATCCATTTTGGATTTCAAGGCGTTAAGCCAATGTCCCTTACTGCATTAAATACAACATCATTGAAGGTTCTTGGATCACATCCCTTGTCAAATTCATTTTGACTATCTTCGATGAGGGTTAGCGTATTGAGTTCTCTATGGATCCTTTCGAATCTACACATAGATGGTTGAGAAGGTATATTAATGGGTGATTTGATTTTGATTGGCTCTTGTTCTATTTATGGTGTTGGAACTTCAATTCGTGGTTCTCGAATTTCTTCGAGTTCTACCATACACCTATTCTATCACATAGAAATTTCTTCTTTAAGAATGTGACATTCCCCGAGACAAACACTTTTGTTTCAAGGGATAGTAGAACAAGTATCTAAAACAATTTTTAGATACCCCACGAAATGGCATAAGTTGGATCGACTATTCAACTCGTCTCCCACTAGCCACTTCATGTAAGTGGATTATCGGGAATGCCAAAGTTCATATGGTGTGGAAATAACTGCTTTGGTGTTAACCCTATTCAGCAAATACGCGGCGGTATGAAGTGCATGACCCTATAAGTAAGCCGGTAACTTAGTGAATCACGTTCTCTTTGAGATAGTCGATAAACTCATCATTTAAGTATTTTCCACTACGATCGGATCGTAGTTTCTTAATACTTCGTATTAGTTGTTTTTCTACTTCGTTTTTGAAATCTCTAAACATTTCATACATTTCAAACTTGTACTTCATCAAGTATACTTAACCATACCTTGTGTAATCGTCGATAAAGGTTACGAAGTAGTTAAAACCACATGTGGCACTGACACATAGTGGACCACACATGTCTGTATAGATCAAATCCAAGAGACCTTCAACACGCTCCATTTGTCCCTTAATGATAATTTGGACTTTTTTTTTTGAACAAAATTTACAAGCCCACAGTGAGTTCATATCATCCAATCGTGAACAATCCCTCACATGCAAACTCATTCATTTGTCTTAAAGAAATATGTCATAATCTAACGTGCCAAAGTTGTGTTGGGTTATCATCTATATTGAGTTCAGGTTAAACGAAAAACGCATCATTCTCAGAACGTTTCTGATCGAGACACTCCGTACAGTTTACACAGCCCAATGGTCTGTCTTTCCACATTGGAAGCAAGCATCACTTATATGCTTGTTTTCCTTAGCCTTGCGAATACGCGATTTACCCCTAGTCTATTTTTTTGCTCGACTGGAAACTATTTTCCTTTTACCCTCTTCTTCCACTTTGAACTATTCTTAGAAAAATATATAGAAGGTGCCGACGGCAAAATAAATGTTTCTTCCTTTATAACTGACTCGTATTTCAACATGTTGACCAACTCTTTAAAAAAAAGATTCAACCATATTATCATTGAAATTAATTATGAACGTTTCATAAGAGGTAGTTAGTGATGGAAGCATGAGATTCACCGAGAACTCTGGTGGAAGAACGGCATTGTGGTCACGCAACTTCTTTAGGAGCGAGTCATCTTAAACTATGCTCATGGACCGGAGTTCTTTCGCGTAGCCTAAGAGACATCAACTCCTTAGTCATCACAAAGCTCATTGTCATAATGTTCTCACCACGCACGATCTCGAGGTGAGACTTTGTGTCAACAACATAAAGGTCATTGTCATAATTCATCGCTAACTTGGGCGACTAGGTGCTACCATATAACACTTCGTCAAAACGGACACCCTTTTTCCACTTCTAATAAGTGGTGGTCTCCTAGTGAGTCGAGTTATCATGAAGTTTGG
Organism: Erythranthe guttata; assembly: GCF_056151865.1. NCBI lineage: Eukaryota > Viridiplantae > Streptophyta > Magnoliopsida > Lamiales > Phrymaceae > Erythranthe > Erythranthe guttata. The sequence goes on along the minus strand of NC_142543.1, from coordinate 5,207,242 downwards.
TTAGGGTATATTTGAGTATGCACAATTTCTCTTTGAGCAAAAGCACCAAACGAATATGTATTGAGCCAATCAAAGTAATTGTTGCCATTAAGTTTTATTGGTGTCGAGAATTGACGATAAGGGATTCTTAGCATTTATACTGAAAAGCTTTAAGTAGACTTATAAAAGATAATTCGTTATTAATGATTGCAATTAAAGATTTGGACTTTTATCATTTAATTGTACTCCCACAAAATTTTATCGAATTCCACTACCCTTTAGCAGACAAACGAGAAAACTTATTTTTTCTTTTAATGGGCTTTAGGTCCAATAGGCAAATGTAACCCGTAGTTAATCTAGCCCGATTACATTTGTCCAAAGGTAGATCTCCATCAATCATATAGTTATATGACTCTAAAGATATATTTTCCTCACACTTGATAATGACCTAAGTTAATCTCGCGAATTCAAAATCTTCGTGTGTCAAGTCTAACCTACCAATCAAAGATGCTCATAGAACTAATTATACCAAACTAATGCAGCCCCTAGTTAATCTAGCCGACCACGTTAATCTAGCATAACCCTTTCTATGGCTACCTTCATCGTTATGTCAATTAAATTACAGCTTACCCTACTATAGCACTCCCCGCTAACACGGCTTACTACACTATTGCAAGGGGCTACACATAATTTAACCGTTGGTAGAAGGAAAGAAAAATTCAACAGATTCGTTTTTCTGTATAGCTTGATATAATTCTTAATAAATTAAGAATAAGGGATTTATTATTGTTTTGTTGTTATCTCATCAGAATTATTGGACAGATCGATTGGATTCCTACAACTATGTTCTCTAAAGGTATATGGAAACGCATATTGTCCTAAGAGGAACATTCGACCTAAACTATAATTAATTACAATAATTAATTATGAGAATTTGTTTCAAAATAACTAAAGGACATTAATCAACATAAATCAATCAAATAAGATTAATGTACAATTAATTAAGTTGAAGTATAATCACTATTATACATGTGTTCTATTAATGAAACTAATTTAACGCTTAAATTAATTAATTAATCAAACCCTCATTTATTGAATATTATTGACTAATGGATCAAGTATTTGGATTGGGCTTTAATTGATAAATAATTTCAAAAAATTAAAAATCAATTTTGATTTAATTGTAATTTCTGGAAAAAGAATTATTTATTTATTTATTTCCGGCTATCTAAACCGGTTAGACCCGGTCGAGCCGGTAGGACCGGCATGACCGAGCTGTCCGGCCCGGATAGTTTTTAGAAAATCATTTTGGAATTTAAAACTCAAATCCAATTTTAATTTTAAATCCAATTTCCTAATACCAATTTTAAAATTGATCAAATCCAATTTTAAAATCAAATCCAATTTTCTAATTCCAATTTTAAAATCGGTCGAATCCAATTTTAAAATCAAATTAAAATTAAACCAACCCAATTCCAATTTCACCAATTCAATCAATTCAATAAACTATTCACATATAAACATGCTCAACAAACGATTCACATAATCGAACATATAGATTCATGTGATTCAATAATAAATTAACATATATTAATCTCAATTAATAAAAATTAATATAAGCATATATATTAATTACGGAAAACGATATGTTACCCTTGAAGCGTGAATCGAACGAAGACTCGATAAGATGGCTAGCTTTTCCCACTCCTACTGATCCAACCTGTTTGCTGATCTGAAATTACAGCCCTGCTCCGACTTAAATATCTCCATGATTATTTACTTGAAGGACAATTCCTTCTGGAATATCGTAGATTTATGAGTCATGAAGCTTTTGTCATAATTTCACGTCCATCCGATCACCGGTTGATTTATGGCGAATTTTCTCGCTGGATTGCGCAGAAAATCCGAGAGCAGTTTTTCAGAATTGCTTTCTCGCATATCACCGGCTTGTGGCGGCGCGTGGGGGCGCGTGAGGAATACCCTTGTGGCGGCGTTGGCGGCATAATAATCTTCCTTCTCTTAGGTTTCACCTTATATATTGAATCCACTATCCACGCAGCTCTAGATACGTGATAGGCTAAGTACGAAGAAGAACGAATGGAAAAGGAAGATGTCGATGCGGCGGCACGGCGGCTAGTGGCGGACGTAGGATTTCGGCTGCAAGGTGGACGGCCGTGGGGAAAGAAGCTAGGTTTTCTATCTTGTGTTATATCGTTTTTTTTTTTTGTGTGTTGTTGTTCAAGACATATAAATCCTATTTATATGCTCATTGTGAAAACCCTAACAGACTTTAAGTTGGGCTAGGCCCAACAGCTTAAGTCCACTTTCTTTCTCGGCTCGTTTCTAGCAAACGAATGCTCGTAAAAATATAACAATTATATTTTGACAACGAGCACAAATTTTCGTCGATACGAGTACCACTTTGCAATTTACCAATTTCCCAAATTGGAAACCCTAATTTAGGACTTGCCAAATTGGAAAACTTCCCAATATAGAAAGTTCACTAAATTTCCGTTGGATTCTTTTCCTCTACTTATTCTCATCCGTAATTAACAATTACGAATGTTGGATTCAATCACATCGACTTCCAATTACACTAAGATTAACTAATTAATCTTAGCTCGTTGCATTAAGGATCTCAAGTACACGAGCAGTGTGACCCTCAATGGTTCAGGTGTAAGCTAGCCGTGGGCCCACAACCCATTGTGGTTTAAACTCGTCCCTAGAGTTACAATTCAGTTGAATCTAGTTTCAACTTAACTACCCAACAAATCAAGATTGGCGTCTAGCAACTACGCGTCGTGATTCCCCAGATACAAATGAAGTGCCTGCAAGAACCATGTGATATAGTTAACGTACAGTACGATCCCTTCGATACATATATCCCGATTGAACAAGAGGCATTGGTTCGTCGAGACCTCTTTATGAGTTCAATAACTGTGTGGACGTTCTTGATTACATAATCCGTTCGTGTTTGACTTAGAGAAACACATTTCTCTAATCACTACACTTTCAGTTGTGGCCACAGACTTCATGGATTATAAATCGCAAGAACACACAGGATATCCATGACTACTCAAGCGATCGAATCTCCTACTACAATGCACAGTCCTCCCAGTAGATTTCGGACTGCACGAACACTGGCCCTTGGGGCGGTCCTCGGTGGAACTCAGGGACAAGTCACGTTACAGCTGGTCCTCTAGTGAAGTCACGGTGATGTCTGGGTCTTAAGGATTAATGGTGTACAACTATATCATAGAAACCCCTACTCGATTATTGGGAACCACTTAGAGATTTCTATATTGAGGGAGTTCTGTGAACTCATCAACTTATGAGCACCCACTTATGTATGCCGATGTCACAACACCGTTGACTGATGAGACGCAATACACATACACTAAGTGCTAGTCTCGAATGGGAAAGGCCGATATCCTCATTAGTGGCGTAACCCGTTGACTAGGAACGATGTTTAACAGTTACTATACTTAAATGAATAATCTCACGATTCTACTAGATCTATTTACAGTAATTAAATATAACTGCAAGGACTATATATATCTATTCTTAAGCAAGGGACAAAGATATAGAATGCCAAAGGGGGGTTTTATCATAATTACGGAATAGATTATTTACGAGTAGCGTGAGAAAACACAACAATTAGTTGGCTCTTCAGTCACCTATTCTAACACCATATGCTTCGGCTATTGGAAGTTTAATGTACGCGATGGTTTGTACGAGACCAGACATTGGCCATGCAGTGGGAGCTGTTAGCCGGTTTATGTCAAACCCGGGCAAAGACCACTGGGAAGCTGTAAAGTGGATCTTGAGGTATCTACGTGGCACTATGAACAAGTGCTTATACTTTGGTAAAGGAGATCTTAGATTACATGGGTACGTAGATGTTGATTTTGCAGGTGAAGTTGATCATTGAAGGAGCACAACTGGTTACGTGTTCACGGTGGGCTCAACTGCTGTTACTTGGATGTCGCAGCTGCAAAAGATTATCGCCTTATCAACTATGGAGGCGGAGTATGTTGCCGTAACAGAAGCCAGGAAAGAGTTGATATGGCTTCAAGGTTTACTTTCAGAATTGGGTATTGAATGCAAAAGGAGTTTCTTGCATAGCTATAGCCAAAGTGTGACACATTTAGCTAAGAACTCAGCTTTTCATTCCCGAACAAAGCATATCGGACTTTGTAATCACTTCATTAGTTCTTTTCTCGAAGATGAAGTGCTAAAACTCGAGAAAATTCAAGGAAGTAGGAATCTAGCGGATATGCTAACAAAGGCGGTAACCATTGATAAATTGAAGTTATGCTTAACTTCTGTAGGCCTTCGAGGATAGCATGACCGGGATTGGCTGCTGCAAAATTGTAAAGGCAAATTGAAATATATCTTTAAGTGGGAGATTGTTAGATGCATTGAACCTTTGAACAGAGGAATTATTGTGAAGGTGAAACACCATTTGATGGTCAAGTTTCCAAGAGCAAGTTTCAAGCTTTGAATGACCCTTCAAGTAGATTTGTAGAGTCCTAGGGGACACCCTCTCCATTCGGGATTCATTCAGAAATCATCAAGTCAACAAGAGCACACAAGAACAACTAGCTACAGCAAGAGCAATAATCTATTCTAGTGTTAGGTAGAAAATTGAGAGTGTAATTTTCAGAGTTCCTACTGGAATTGAGCGGTATTGTGAGTTGTGAGTTGTAAGAGAGTGTGAGTGTTTGTAAAAACTGTCCTTGTTCCCCCTATAAAAAAATCTGCAGCAGCCTGTGGACGTAGCCCAACTTCGGTGAACCACATAAATCTCGTGTCTTCTATCGTATTTTGTTTAATCTGGTTGTTCAAATCCTAACAGTATCACAATGTAATCCTATATAACGAATATGTATAGATTTGTTTTTCTTAATAAAATATATGCCCAACTACACACTCTTCTAGCTTTGTGGCTGGTTAGGCGTAACACCACACCACTACAATACGAAGAAAAAAGTGAACACTAACATCGCGTGATCATTGTAACCCTTGCAATGGATTTCGTTCAATGCTCTTGACATTTGTTATGTACATTTACCTTTTCTTAATGTTCGAGACATGTTTAAACATTGTTTTGATATAACTTTTCTGGTCATGTTATAAATATATGTAGTATAAATAATTGTTATTTTGAAAACAATATTATGCTAGCATGATTAATTCTTCAATTAAACAACTACAGTTATGTAGAAAAGCACCAACACGATTATATTTTTTTCAATTAAAACAATGATATTTCTATAAACAACTATATCTAGTGAATAACACCCACACAACTATAATTTTTTAGTTAAAACAACTATTTTTCAGTTAAAACAAGTACAAATTATCAAAATCAACTACAAAATTTGTTGATTAATGAAACCAATTACTGTAATAATGAAAACAACTATATTTTTTTGTAAATAAAACCAACATAATTTCAAGAAACGAACATATGTTCTACTATATTTAACAAAAAATATCCTCCAAAACAATACAAATCTACCACAATTAAGAACTGAAAAACTCGAAATGGAAAAAAAAAATTATCAATTTGAATGAAAACAAAAATGAAGCAAATCCTTTGAGCTTGTCCCCTTCACCCTCTCTCCCCAAAGTAAGCTTCACTTTCATTCGATAATTCCTTCATTTCTTCTTTTAGCAAATAATTTGTTCCACTGTTTTCTAGATTGACCAATAAAATGGGCCCGGAAGCAGCAATTGAGGCAACACTCAAATCTGTAAAACCAGTGTTGGTCAGTGGTGGAAGAGAGGAGTGGAAGTGGGCAACCATATTACTCAGCAATTTAAAATGGATTTAAGTTACGAAGTGGGGGTCTGACTAATATTAGAAAATGGGTTGGATGCACATTAATATGGGATAATTAGTGAAAACCCCTTAATACATTTGAGTATACTAAGGTGGATCTAGGCCCTTTTCCATTATTAATGAGACCCTATTTTAATAATTTAAATTAATTAATTTTACACATCAATGAAGTGTTATACCTATATTGCCCTTAGGTTACCATTAAACCTAGATTTTCTTGTCCGAATCTTCAATTCATCTTCAGCAACCTTTTCCGCCATGCTTCTCCCCCAACCACAAACTCTTCTCCATTACCTCCGGCAGAGCCATCCGCCGCCGCTCCTCCAAAATATGTGGATAGTCATGGGCCGCCGTATATTAATCCTTTGACAGCCATTTTCGTTATCAAATTCTTCATAATTTCCATTTCGTGTAACAATTCTTCTTCTCTGACTTATTTTCTTTTCTGCATTTTCTATATTTGTTTCTACAAAATAGTGTGTCTGTGGTGTGTTTAATCTGGTCGTAGGTATTAGGTCAACAATGGGTGCCTGATACCCTAGATGAATAACGAGTAATTGTGTTGATATCTAGGTTTTTGATTTTTTTCAATTTAATTATTTTTTTCTTAACCCCGTGAAAATTTAATCCAAATTGCTATCATTGATCTCCTCTACAAGTTTTCAATCTGTTATGATTAATTATTTTAGTTGATTTCGGTAAAATTTCGATTATTGTCATTTATTTGAGTTAATTTTGTGTGTGTCTGTGCACGGCATTGTCAATGTTGACCTAGCTAGCACCAACAAGACGAAATGGAACAACAAGAAAATATTGGATGTCTTTGTGTAGGAGTTTTGTTAGAATGTATAGTAGGTTTTGCCATGACAAAGAATGGGAGTTTGTGGGAATGGTATCTATACCATGACAATTGAGAAGAAATAATTTTATAGTAGTATTCGGAATTTGAGTGTTTTCTTTGTAGTTGTTTTCGACATTTTGTAGTTGTTTTCACTAATTTTATAGTTGTTTTTGATAATTTGTAGTTGATTTCATTAAACTAGATTTGTTAGTTCTTTTCGATATTTTATAGGCGATTTCAATTTTTATCTAGTTGATTTCTTTAATTTTTAGTTGATCTTAATTGGTAAGCCTGCTATTGAAATTTGTGGTTGTTTTAGAGTTTTCTTAAAGTTGATTTAGAGAAAAAACGAAAAAAAATAGTTGTTTTCGGTAAATTTATAGTTGATTATGAACAAAATAGCCAAAAATGGGGAAAAGAAAAACAAAAATTTTAGTCTTTCTAGAAATATTGTAGTTGTTTTCGGAAATTTTATAGTTGTTTTCGATAATATTATAGTTAATTTGAAAAACCGACAGCTGAAAAAAAAATTAAATAAAGAATATTTTTTGTAAAAGATAAATAAATAAATAAACGAAACATATAATTAAATGAAATTAAGATATCATTAAATTAGTGAGTAGTGAATAGTAGGGAGGGTAAATTTTGAATAATAGAAAAACTGGACCTATCACTAATAAAGGAAAGGCGGCTGGACCTAGACATGACCACCTGTTCGATTAGAACCGGAACCAAAAGAACCGGTTCGGTTCCGGTTCCTCGTTTTCGGAACCGAGAACCGACGGTTAGAACCGCGGTTCTAACCGTTTGAACCGGTTTTTTTAAAAAAGAGACGTAATATTATTATTTTCTTTTTTGTTCTTTTTGTTTTAATTTTGTTTGATTTGTTGACAAGTCAACGTAATTATATTACTGTCGTTGACAGTAAAATAACTGTAAACACAATAATATTACTTTCAACCACATCAATATTATTATTTTTTTGGGGATTTTATGTTTTGTTTGAGTTATTCACGGAGTAACGTAATAATATTACTGTCTATTATTGTAATATTAATATAAACACAATAATATTACTGTAGTTGACGGTAATATTACTGTTGTTATGGTAATACTATTGTCAACCACATCAATATTATTATTTTGTTTGAGTTATTCACGGAGTAACGTAATAATATTACTGTCTATTATTGTAATATTATTGTGGTTGACGGTAATATTACTGTTGTTATAGTAATATTACTGTCACTTACAGTAATATTAATTCTTTTGCCTTTTTATTATGTTTACATTTGTTGAACGGTCAACATATTAATATTACTCTATTACACAATAATAATGAGTTTTGTTGTGTTCATATTACTGTGCTAGAGATGAATATAGTAATATTATTGTGTTAAACTGTAGAATAGTTAATTTTATTGTGTTTAACAGTAATAAAGTTAATATTGTTGTAAATCACAACAATATTGTTGTTTAAACGGAAGAAAAAAAATGTTACAGAAAGAAAGAAAGAAAATAATCGAAAAAGTCAACGCCAGAGACCGGCATTGACCGCCGAAAAACGGTGGCGGAAAAAAAAAAAAGTCGACGCTGCAGACCGGCGGTCAACAGCGGTGACGGAAGAAATTTTCCATAAAAATGTGGTTTGGGTCAAAACTGAATAATTTGTGAAATTTGGGGTCAAATTGAGGTTAGATTAAATTAAAGGATGAAATCGGAGCATATTAAAGTATGAGGGGTTATTTTAGTCTTTTACAAAAATCTGGACCATATGTGAATTTTTTTGTAAAATAGGTTATTGTCAATGGATCTCTTTATAAATAAGTACCCATTAATGGGCTTATTTTCAAAAGAGTCATATATGTGTGTGTGTGTGTGTGTGTGTGTGTGTGTGTGTGTGTGTGTGTGTGTGTGTGTGTGTGTGTGTATTAAGAAAAATATTTCCAATGGTCAAATGAAACAAAAAAAAATTTACGTACTTAAAAAAAATTAAGTTTTTTAAATATATTTTCCGCTTTAAAAAAAAATTAAGTTTTAACTATGAGTGACTAGAGTTTAAAACTGATTCTAAAAGGGCATTTTAGGTATTTTAGGATGGCCGAAGGAGGTATGTCAAATTATTATCGAAATTAAGGGAGTTTGCATTAGTGTGTATTATGCATGGTAGTTAGCCCTATATAATTTTGAGGTGATGGGGTCTCCAAAATAATTTGATAGTGAGTATGTGCAATTGAATATTGTACTTGTATTGCATTACCCAAAACTATTTAAAATTAGATGAATGATTCTTTTTAGGGTAAATTACACCCACACCCCTGAGGTATGCTTAAATAACTTTAAGGTCCTTGTAGTATCGATAATTACACTCACCCCCTTGAAACGTAGTTATAAACTCGAATGGGATAATACACTGGATAAGTTATTACGATAGAGTTCTAACGGACTATTGGTTTCAGGAAGTGGTAGAGACAACAAAGAGTTATGGGTGATTTAAGAAATATTTGTGGAGCCATGTCACCCCATAACTCCCCATAACTCCATGTTATCTCAACCACTAGCTAAAAGTAATAATCCATTAGAACCCTATCGGAATAATGTATCCAATGCATTATCCCGTTAGAGGTTCTAACTACGTTTCAAGGGGGGTGAGTGTAATTATCGATACCACAGGGACCTTAAAATTATTTAAGCATACTGCAGGGATGTGGGTGTAATTTACCCTTCTTTTTATCACTTCCATTTAATTTATCCTTTCACTATCATTTCCACAAATAAGAGTTGTACTTACAAATTTGTTACATCCATCCCATTATTTTTTGAATAAATTTACTGTTTTTTTTTTATGCGATATTGACATTTAATATATGTTTATTTTATGTTCTTAATTTTGTTCAAAACACTATCTTCATATATATTACATGTTACATTTTGTAGGATCGATGTCTATTGATAAAAGTTTAACGCCACAAATAATAGTATGTTGATTTTTTTTTTCTGCCCAGTATATAGACATATGAAAAATAAATTGAAGTTCTTAAATAGATATATACATTTTGATTGTAATTAGTGGAATTTTTACACTTTAGTTTTTCTATTGTATTGATTTTGAACATGACATTTATTAATTTTCTTTATATTATTTTTTATCATCATTTGTTTACTTGTGTTTTTTATCTTCAATACGCAACTGTACAATGCACTGGACAAGTACTAGTCAAATATAACATTTAATTATGAATTGGGAAAATGAGGGATACACCCCTAGTTTTGGAAATATATATGTATAGGTCCAATAATATTTTCTTTTCTAGGCAAAAACCCAAATTTTGATCTTAATTTGTTAGACCCCCTAGATACTTTAAAATACATGTTTTACCCTTTTAGTTTCACTTTAATGTATTTAATAGGCAAAACACTAACCTCACAACAGCGTTTCTTTTTTCTCTCTCTCCTCAACTCCCGTTCTCTTCAATCTCGTTTTACCACAGCCCGACCGCCGCCCCATCGTCGGCCGCCACTCCACCGTCGTCGGCTCTCCCCAACTCCCGTTCTCTTCAATCTCGTTTTACCACAGCCCGACCGCCGCCCACCGCCACGCCATCGTCGGCCGCCGCTGCCCACCGCCACACCATCGTCGGCCGCCGCCGCTTTCCATCTGCCTTGCGCGACTCTCCTTTCCGGCGACATCGCCGCCCATCACCACTCCCCTCTTTGCCGGATCTTCTCTCATTAAACTCTTTCTCGCCAGATCTGGCGCCGACAAAGAAGAAGAAGAAGAAACACAACATATACATGTGCTACGATACAAATATTATGTTACAATTTGATTGTGAATTGTCAGGGTAAATAACTGACTTCATTTAAAAAACTATATTCTTTCCACTTTGCTTAATGTAGTAATATAATTGTTTAGAAGTGCTTCGATTAATTTTATGATGCATAAATTATTAGGTATTGCAGCGTTCATTTAATTTTAAGAAGAATTTTTGCCTTTTTTTGGGTCATTGACAAAGTTCATGTCGTTTGATAGTTCATAAATTAAAAAAAAATTCCATAATTTTTTTGAATCGATGGTTTGAAATTGGAGGATCAAGCGGATATGATTTTTTTTTTTTTTTGTGCTATCTTTCTGGCTAATCGAGTCGATGAAAAATATTTGTGCTAGGTAAGATAGTGTTTTCAAATTTATATGTTATACAAAGTGTATGTGACATATGAAATTTTGTTTTGTTGTACAGGATGATGAAGAATCCGTGTTACGGAGAGAGAAAGAAATAGATAAAATTAGTATAAAAGGCATTTCTTTTGATGGAAAGGTTTAATAGTTTTTCCATAGGTTGGTGTGAATTCTTGTTTCATTTAAATAATTTTTCTTACGATGTTTGTCATGAATTTTTATTTATAATTAGTTCTTTTTTTTCCAATAAGAGCATGGGTAATGCAAATGCAGAATATTTTTCCAGATCGGAACTTGGATGTACTTGTTTCAGTGTAGGAGAGATTTGCGTTATCAAGTCATATATAGTCGCACGTGGTCATATACATATAGTCATATATAGTCACGTGTAGTCATATACATGTAGTCATAAATAGTCACGTGTAGTCATATACATATAGTCATATATAGTCACGTGTAGTCATATACATATAGTCATATATGGATAGTCATGTGTAGTCATATACATGTAGTCATATATAGTCACGTGTAGTAACTCGTAGTAATATATTGTTATATATAAGCTATATACGTTATGTGTTCTTTCTGATGTACAGTGATGTTGATGATTGTGTTTTTCCAATTTTTTGTTGGGTATTAATTGATTTATAATATCAAGATTAAATTGTGAATTTTTGTTTTTGGTGTAGATGAAGTTTATTTTATATAATCATATGTAATATATATACAATAGTCATGTGTAGTCAATTTCAATACAGTAAATTTATCAAAAATTTAAAAATTAAAAATTAAAAATTAAAAAAATAAAAAATTTTTAAAAAAATATTAAGATTAAAAATTACAAAAAATTAAACAATTTTAAAAAATTAAAAAAAAATAAAAAATTAAAAATACAATATGGGTATATATAAAAAATAATAATAAAATAAACATTTATAATTTTTTATTAAAAAAATCTGATAATATGATAAATGCAGGTCTAAATGCTAATTGTAGTTGATTATAATGCTGAATGCAGTTAGCAAAAATATTGAATGCAACTGGGCAAAAATTAGATATAAGGGCACAATAGTACTTTTGCCTCTCCAGGGGATTATTTCAAAGGAAGAATTTTAGGGGTGGACATATCCCTATATATTTTCCATATTAAGGGTGTATATCAAATGGACCCTTATGAATTATATATAGGGTAATCCATTTAAATTGAAAAATGATTTTTTGGATAAATGTGTATAAATAAATTTATTTTGGGACTTGTTAGTAAAATAATGATTTTCGGAGTTTTTTGGATGTAAGAATCATTAACTAGGACTCTTTGGGTTTTTTTCCCTATTTCTTTTACCAAAATCATTATTAAACCCTAATGATTTTAGTATTGGATTTAAATGGATCGGATACTCATGGATAGCTAGTGGATCGGGTTTTTTCTTGCCATGCCTCCGCCCTTGATTATATCCTCAAAAGACTAGTTACAAAAATATACACGTTACATTAAAATCATGTATTAAGTTTTTTGATTAATATGAAAATTCCATCCACAACTTGTGCATACACCCATTTTAAAAAACTACATACTAAGATTAAAGAAAAAATTAAAACAAATGCACCAAGAAAGGAAAGAAATTGATAGACGATGAATGAACAAACTAACTGCTCATGTAGTATGTATAAATAATCATAAATGTAGATATCTTTTATTTACTTAAAATGTTTATCGAATTCTAAAAGTTACAATATTTCAAATCATAAAGATGTTAAGCTCATAACTTTGATTGTGTAGAACCACATCGACTACATTATATTTTAATTATCTCTCCAATATTACCAATCATATATTTTTACGAAATTGATATAGTCTTGTACCTGATATATACCATCACTATGTACTCTCCAGTCGCACTCGTGACACCATTTCCACCTGTATACATCAAAAGCTAAACTTTTTTCATTCCACCAAGCATGACAAAAAAAACAAGGTTCTGAAATTAGGACAAAAATTAAATTTGAGTTCTTGATTTTTTGTAAGTGTTCGATTTCCTAGATTATCATCCTTTGATTGGCAGCGCGCATACAGGGGCGGAGTGTAAGGAGGAAGCTCATTGGTAATATAAACAATGACATGTCCTTCAGGCCAACAATTCCAAAATTTTTCAGATTTTGCCATTGATTGAACAAGGATAGTTAAAAGGATGAATGATTGTATTAGTAGTTTATTACCCATAATAATGTAGTACATTGTTGTATTTATATATATTTGAACTTTGATATATAACAATCTTTGGTATTTCTTTTGAATTTATAGATGAAGAATTATCTATGTTCAACATCTCACCTTTGGGTTTAATTACGGATTACTTTGAATGTAATCTGATGTTACGAAACTATATAATATGATTTTCTAGTGATTAATTACCGATACTTCGAATGTAATTTAATTTGGTCAAATTGAGTAAACTATGACAATTGATGAGAATGATATTGTTAGTCAACAGTTAGCAAAATCCGTAATGGAATTACAGCATAGTGTTTCGTAAAAATTTATCTCACAGACAACAACTTTTCTTAGAGTATAACTCATTTTCACGTATCTAGCTTTATAGCTCGATACCTTTTCATCTATTTCAACTTAAAGATTATAGATCCACTTGCATCCAACGGAAAAGATTCCCTTGGGAGGATCTATCAAGGTCCATACCTTGTTGGAGTATATGGAATTCATTTTGGATTTCATGGCGTTAAGCCAGTGTCCCTCACTGCATAGCCTCATTGAAGGTTTTTGGATCACATCCCTCGTCAAATTCATTTTGACTACCTTCGATGAGGGTTAGCCTATTGAGTTCTCTACGGATCAATTTCGAATCTCCACATAGATGGTTGAGAAGGTACATTAATGGGTGATTTGATTTTGATTGGCTCTTGCTCTGTTTATGGTGTTGGAACTTCAATTCTTGGTTCTCGAATTTCTTCGTGTTCTACCACACCTATTCTATCGCATAGAAACTTTTTCTTTAAGAAGGTGATATTCCCTTAGACAAACACTTTTGTTTCAATGGATAGTAGAATAAGTATCATAAACATTTTTTTAGATACCCCTCGAAATGGCATAAGTTGGATCGACTATTCGACTCGTCTCTCACTAACCACTTCATGTAAGTGCATTATCGGGAATGCCAAAGTTCAAATGGTGTGGAACTAACTACTTTGGTGTTAACCCTATCAAACAAATACGCGGCGGTATGGAGTGAATAACCCTATAAGTACGCCGGTAACTTAGTGAATCACGTTCTCTTTGAGATAGTCGATAAACTCACCATTTAAGTATTTTCCACTACGATCGGATCGTTGTTTCTTAATACTTCGTATGAGTTGCTTTTCTACTTCGTTTCTAAAATCTTTGAACATTCTATAGATTTCAAATTTGTACTTCATCAAGTATACGTAACCATACCTTGAGTAATCGTCGGTAAAGGTTACGAAGTAGTTGAAAACACCCCTCGCACTAACACTTAGTGGACCACACACGTCTGCATGGATCAAATGCAAGAGACCTTCAGCATGCTCCATTTGTCCCTCAAATGGTAATTTGGACATTTTTCTTTTCAAAAAAGATTCACAGGTGCACGGTGAGTTCATATTATTCAACGTGAACAATCTCTCACGTGCAAACTCATTGATTTGTCTTAAAGAAAATATGTCCTAATCTAGCGTGCCAGAGTTGTGTTTTTTTTTTTTTATTTAAGACAACGACACCCGATGAGGGTGGGGGGTTAGGCTTGACCCCCTACCTGTTTATAAAATAAAATTTAAGAAGTACATAATGTGTTTCGCTCAAATTGCTACTGCCCAACATATGGCTAATAATAGCAATTGACAAACAAAACACAATAGCTAACTAACAAAACGTTAAGAATACGGGCAAAATAGGTGGCCCAAATAATAAAAATGACAGGGGTGGGAATGATCATAGAAGGTCGGGGAAGACCAATGTAGACTGTTTGCCTCACCACAACAGCTGAGGCCACTTACACTTTCGCCAAAAATGGGCGTGCCAGAATTGTGTTGGGTTATCTTCTATGTTAAATGAAAAACACATATTTCTCAGAACGTTTCCGATCAAGACACTCCATGCAATTTATAAATCCTAAGGGTCTGTTTTTCCACATTGGAAGCGAGCATCACTTATATGCTTGTTTTCCTTATTCTTGCGAATACTCGTTTCACCCATAATCTATTGTTTGATCGACTGATAACTATTTTCCTTTTACCTGGTTCTTCCACTTTGAACTATTCTAGTAAAAGATATAGAAGGTGCCGAAGGCAAAACATACTTTTCTTCCTTTATAACTGACTCGTATTTCAACATGTTGACCAACTCCTCCGAGAGGAGACTCAACCATATTCTTGTTGAAATTAATTATGAATGTTTCATAAGAGGTAGTTAGTGATGGAAGCATGAGATTAACCGAGAACTCTGGTGGGAGAACAACATTGTGGTCACACAACTTCTTTGGGAGCGAGTCATCTTAAAACCATGTTCATCGACCGGAGTCCTTTCACGTAGCCTAAGGGACATCAAGTCTATGGTCGTCACAAGCCTCATTGCCATAATGCTCTCACCACACACGATCTCGAGGTGAACCTATATGTCAACAACATTAAGATGATTCTCATAGTTCCTTGCTATCTCGGGGGACTAGATGCTATCATATAGTATTTGGTCATAATGGACACCCTTCGTGCACTTCTAATAAGTGGTGGTCTTCTAATGAGTCGAGTTATCACGAAGTTTGGTCAGGGTATTTATTTGAGTCTGCACAATTGCTCTTGGAGCAAAATCACCAAAAGAATGTTAACTGAGTCAATCAAGGTAATTGTTGCCATTAAATTTTGTTGGTGTCGAGAATTAACGATAAGGGATTCTTAGTATTTATACTGAAAAACTTGAAATAGACTTATAAAAGATAATTCATTATTAATGATTACAATTAAAGATTGGAATTTTATCATTAATTGTACTCCCACTAAATTTTATCGAATTCCACTACCCTCTAGTGGACAAACGAGAAAACTTATTTTTCTTTTAATGGGCTTTAGGTCCAATAGGCAAATGTAACACGTAGTTAATCTAACCCGATTACATTTGTCCAAAGGTAGATCTCCATCAATCATATCGCTATATGACCCTAAAGATTTATTCATTTCACACTTGATAATGATCTAAGTTAATATCGCGCATTCAAAATCTTCGTGTGTCAAGTCTAACCTACCAATCAAAGATGCTCATATAACTAATTGTACTAAACTAATGCAGGCCCTAGTTAATCTAGCCGACCACCTTAATCTAGCATAACTCTTCATATGCTACCTTCATCATTATGTCAATTAAATTACAGCTTACCCTACAATAGCACTCCTTGCTAACACTTACTGCACTATCGCAAGGGGCTACACATAATTTAACCATCGGTAGAAGGAAAGCAAAATTCAACAGATTGGTTTTTCTTTGTGGCTTGAAATGATTCTTAATGAATTAAGAATGAGGGATTTATTATTGTTTTGTTGTTATCTCATCAGAATTATTGGACAGGTCGATTGGATTCTTACAACTATGTTCTCTAAAGGTATATGGAAACGCATGTTGGTCTAAAGAGAACATTTGACCTAAATTATAATGAATTACCTTAATTAATTATGAGAATTTGTTTCAAAATAATTAAGGGACCTTAATCAACATAAATCAATCAAATAAGATTAAGGTACAATTCTTTAAGTTGAAGTATAATCATCATTATACATGTGTTCTATTAATGAAATTAATTTAACGTTTAAATTAATTAATTAATCAAACACTAATTTATTGAGCATTATTGATTAATGGATCAAATATTTGGATTGGGATTTAATTGATAAATAATTTCAAAAAATTAAAAACCAATTTTGGTTTAATTTTAATTTCTGGAAAAAGAAACAATTACCCTTTTTTCTTCTTTTTTTTTCAATTTCGACTGTCTGAACCGGTCAGACCCGATCGAACCGGTTGGACCGGTCTGACCGAGTTGTCCGGTCCGGGCAGTTGTCAAAAACCAATTTTGGAATTTCAAATTCAAATCAAAATTTAATTTTAAATTCAATTCCAATTTCAATTTTAAAATCGATCAAATCCAATTTTAAAACTAAAATTCAATTTTCTAATTCCAATTTTAAAATTGATCAAATTCAATTTTATAATTAACTTAAAATTAAACCAACTCAATTCCAATTTCACCAATTCAATCAATTCAATAAACGATTCACATGCAATCGTAAGCAGTAAACACGTAGGAAATTAATTATGCAACCGTAGTTCTGATACCACTGTTGGGGATTGGGCACATGTACGCAGCGGAAAACAATTTTTTTTATATAAACAAACTCGTGCACATTAATTACATGAATAAAAACTTATGTATGTTTATATAACATATTTATAAATATACCCCTATAATTTTAATATTTACACGTTTCCTCCAAGATCCTGTATCCCCATTTTTGGGATATGCCGTTTCGCCGTCCCACCGTTTCCGTGTCTATTCTACATAGCTTAGTATCTTCGTAGTTCTTTTTTTTTTTCTTTTACATTTTCATCTTGTTTTAAAGAATGAAATTGCATTACTGCAAGGGTAGATTGGGTTGAATAAAAAAAAATGAAGTGTCTCTCTCTTTTTTCCGAAGTATTCAGTACTTGGACGTGTGTGTTCCTGCGATTTTGCCGAACAGAATCGTGTAGGTCTAACGCACAAGGAAATAAGTCCGTAGATGATTATACCACAGAATTCTATAAATCGGCAGCAAAAGAGTGGTCGAGGAATTTCATAACACATACTAATGTATTGAACACCACAGAATAAGATACTAATTCCGGGGTTCGCATAACTTTACAAACACCCTGCGCGCAAAGCATATCACTCTAGACGGTTTCTTACTCTCACAAAAAAAAAAAAAAAAAAAAAAAAGAAAGGGAGATCAATGTGTCGTCCTCGTTCTTGTACCAGTTAATATACACTCTCAATGCTACGATCAATGGGTGTAAAAATACGGAGGAAAAAGTACGAAATAAAGTTAAATGAAAAAAAAAAAAAAAAGTCGTTCCATAATTTGTCCTACCGGACAAACCATTACTAGCCGTTATTGGCATCAAAACTTCCTTGAGCGTTTTGCCGTCTTTTTTCCCGCCAATTTTCACCCCACATTTTAGCTTCAGCGACCGCCCTCTCTCTCTCCAAGTCACGGTTCAACATTTTTGCAGTTTCTTTCGGAGAATCGTCTTTTTCCGATCCTTCAAACTCCCATTTCCGACCGGACCCACCGCCCTCTTCGTTCCTCAATATTTTCCCACCTCTTTCCTCTCCTCTGCCGCCATTGGTCGGATCGTACGACTGATTTGCCAGGTAAGAAAGTGCAGTTACGACATCACCAATCAAAGGGCGGGCAGCAGCTTGTTCTTGGATGCACATGGAAGCTACAGCCAATGCTTGGTACAGTCCGCGCATCGGAAATTTGCCCTGCAGAATCGGGTCCGCCAGCTTGGCAAACTTTCTACGGTCGTTGAACAACGGCCTTGCCTGCATGCATGCATGAATCATCACGTGAGTATCGAATCGAATTTGACGGAAAAATTTCAAAATCCTGTTTAGAGTCATTTTGAAATTTTTCCCCTAAATACAAATCCAAATGGACTCCTCTAGGGTCGCGTTTGGATGGAAGAATTTGGGATTTCGGGAAATGATGAAATGACTTCAAATGAGATGAGTTTCCTATTCACTATAATGATTCAAATGAAAATCATTGTAAATTTAATTCATCCATACAAACTCGATGAATTTGTCATGATGCTTCGGAATTCTTTAATGCCACATTTGGTTGGGGAGATTAGCCATCTTTAACTAAATAATTGGACTATGTTTGATGTTTGGTAAAACCAATAATTTTCCGGATTGACCCGAAAATATTATTTTATCTTGGCTTCCAATAAAACAATCGGGTTTTCATTAGATTACTTAATCTTCTCTTGGCTAATCATATCCTAGCAACCAAACAAGGCCTTAAAATTCCAAATGATAAGCCACGATAAACTAATATTTCAGGGAAAATTTATTGGGTTTACCAAACATCAAACAAAGCCCAATTATTAGGTAACCATGGCTAATCTCTCCAACCAAACGAGGCCTTAGATTTTCATTAGATTATTTAAAATCCCAAACGAAACGTAACTGAAAATACTAATTTTTTTTCCAAATGAAGCTTCGAAAGTTAAAAGTCAAGTTTTTTACCCATGCGACGAGGTTTTGTTCGCCTTGAGGTCGAGTGCTGTCAATAGCTTTACGACCCGTAATAAGCTCCAAGAAGACGACACCAAAACTGTAGACATCGGACTTGACGGTCAACTGCCCAGTCATCGCATATTCAGGAGCACAGTAGCCGTAAGTGCCCATAACCCTAGTGGATACATGTGACTTGTCGCCCGTGGGGCCCAGCTTGGCGAGTCCGAAATCGGAAAGCTTTGGAGCAAACTCTTCGCCTAGCAATATGTTGGATGACTTGAAATCCCGATAAATAACGGGCGGATTCGCCTTGTCGTGTAGGTACTCCAACCCTCTCGCTGCACCTGCAGCTATCTTCATTCTTGTGCTCCAATCGAGCGCTTCTTTGTCCGGTGGAAGATCTGAATAGCATAAAAAAGGAATATTCAATATTGGGGACCGCTAAAACAAATACCGTTTCTTTCTCACTTCAATACCACCAACATAAAACAAAATAACATAAATAGGTAATGACATTATTACCCTTAATGAAAATCAATACCACACACAGCTCCCTTCAATATTATCTCCAATATGAAACTGTGTTTTTACTATTATGTAAAAATAAATTACGGAAAAAAATAAAATAGTTAATACCGTGGAGGTGATCTTCTAAAGAACCCAACGGCATGAACTCGTAGACGAGAAGCCTTTGATCCCCGTCGGCGCAGTAACCCATCAAACTCACCAAGTTAGGATGGTGCAATAGGCTAAGCATTAGAACCTCGACTAGGAATTCTCTATTGCCCTGCAGACCGTTTCTATCCAATTGCTTCACAGCGACAGCCTGTCGAATCACGTAAAAACATTTATCGATCAAGTATTCTAAGGCCTCGTTTGGTTGGATGGATTTCAAATCCATAATAATAAATCCATTGAGGTTGTCGGATCGAGTCATTTGACGATGAATTTCAAATTCACGGCTCTCGTTTTTAGTTGCTTTTAGAGCATTTGTGGTGGATTTCAAATCCCGTAATCCAAATGCAGCCTAAGCTAACATGTTCTTTCTTATTTTCTTACGTATTACATCTATGCTCTGAAAAAACGCCTAATTTGAACCGACAAAAATATCTAAACGAATATATTTTGTTTACCTGGCCAGTGGAAAGTCGTCCTTTGTAGACACGTCCAAAACCACCCTCGCCTAAAAAACAATCTGGCCTAAAATTATTCGTAGCATTGGCTAACTCACGGAAAGTAAATGTTTGAGCAGCAATCTGAGAATCGGGCAAGTCCTTTGGTAATGATATTTCCTTTTTCGGTCCCACATTGTTCCTCGATTTTAGCCTGTCTCCCCCTGAAAACTCGAAAATCGGAAATCGAAAAATCAAGATCCAATTACAACACATAAAAAAATTTCAATTTACGCAAGAAACTAACTACATTTGCTAATAAAAACCGGAAAACCGGAAATTGAATCTTAATCCATATACAACACTCAGCTACCAGTGGAAAACAATAATCGGATCGAAAAAGGCGAAAAATCGGAAGTAAAAGTACGCCGTGAGATCAAATTCCATAGTCGAATAGTCGAAAAATGATGAAATCAAAGATAAATCAGATGGAAAAACGAAAACCCAATCAAAACTCCCACACACTAAACAGAAAGAACTGAGATCAGATCAAACCACTGGAAAATAAAAAATAATTAGAAAATAAATTGGCAACAATAATAATAATAAAATAAATAAACAAAATAAATACAAACCAGATGATAATTTGGATATATTGGAAGGAATACTCGGATGGATTTCCTTATGATCGTCTCTCTCTTTACGAGGATTCAGTTTCTCCTCTTCCCGTGAATCAAAGCAAGAAAAACACCCCATTTACCTCACTCTAAAAATCGAATCTTTTTTCTTGAAATCAAATAAACAAATTAAAAAAAATAAAAAAATCAGATTTGCACCGAAATAAATCAGTTAGCCTCTCATCTTCGTTTCTCAATCCAATACTCACAAAATATGATGATGGGTATGCTTCGAATTCGATAAAAATCCAATCTTGATTATGAATCGAAATCAAGAAAGAGTGTAATAAGAAAGAAAAATAAAAAATTTGGGGAAGATTGAAGAATCTATTTGATAGGTAGTGGGTTTGTGTAAAAGAGTTTTTAGCCGGCTTGGCTTTGTCTTCCGCTTTTGCTTTCAGACACAGTTTTAACCAAAACCTCTCCCACTCTCTCTCTCTCTCTCTCTCTCTCTCTCTCTCACTCACATGAATGCGTGTGTGAGCACCAGGTCCGGGTCCGCTACCTTAACGGGCCGTTGAGTTACCATGATTTACATTCCTCCATCAATCCTTGTCGGGCCAAGGGATGGGGGCCCTGAGGGCGAAGGATTTCGCCTTTTGGGGCAATGAATGCGTGTGTGTATTTATTTTTATTTATTATTGGGTCAATTACAACCACCAATCCTGAGGTATGGTCAAATTACGAAACCCCCCTCTTGTTTGGGTAATTACAATCACCCCTCAAATATAAATTTTTTTACACGTTCAGCCTTGTGGTTTCAAATTTAGTGAAATCTTCTGGATTATATGGAATATTATCACTTTTAGACCCGTTTTAGCCCATTTGAGCTCCATATTTTGAAGCAAGATGTGTTTTTTGGCTTGAATGTATCAAATTGTGGTGCATTAGAAACTGTATTTTTACACAAAATGAGTGCAAACTAGAGCACATTCCACGGAATCTAGATAATTATGTTGAATTTGACACCATAAGGGTGGATGTGTAGGAAAATTCATAATTGAAGGGGTAAATCGAATTATCCAAACAAGAGGGGTTTTTCGTAATTTGACCATACCTCAGGGGGCGGTTGTAATTTACCCTTTATTATTTAGGGCAAATTACGGCCACCCCTGAAAGAAAAACTATCATCTTGTTTCGGTAATTAGAGTCACCCCTCTTTTTAAATATGTTTATTAAATTTATGTAAAAATATTTATCGAACCAAATCATATATTTAGTTCGGTAAACGGTGTGAAGTGTTGGAGTACCGAAATTTCGATTCAGTTTTTCCTGAATTAACATCCCTAAATTTACCTTTCGAGGGGTTTTTTCGTAAGATAATACATAGTTGAGACCGAAACAAAAGGGGAATTTTTATAATTTGACCATAATTTAGGGGTGGCCGTAATTTGCCTTATTATTGATTATTTATTATTTATGCATTTACAAATACTTATTTGTGTATTTGGTTTTATAATATAATATATAAATATATTGTATACACCTGTCCGCGTAAAGTATCTTCACATCCACACTTTCCCCACCACCCCTTTGACCAAATAATTAGTAGTTAGTAAATTCATTCACCTTCCCCATTTATAGTGTTTTTATTATTTTTATTTTCTTTTTGTTATTAAATATTATTATTATTATTATTATTATTATTTATAATAAAGATTGGATTTTGATTTTTCATTTGCATACAATCTAGGTAGGTCGGGTGGTTGGGAAAATAAACAGATAAAATCTAATTTTGTATAATTACGGTAAGGATTTTACTTTTTTCTTGCTCCAAAAGGCGAAATCCCTCGCCCCCAGGGCCCCCATCCCTTGGCCCGACAAGGATTTTACTTTTTTCTTATTTTGCTAACATAGAGTTCCAGTGTAAGATAAATTAGATTTGGGTAAGATATTAAAAAATCTTACACAATCAATTTTGATAATTAAAAGTATAAAAAGTTGAGTCCAAATTCACGCAATAGTACTTTGAATGGGGAAAAATATCATTAAATTGTCACTAAGATTTAGTAAAAGATAAAATATTATCTAATAAAATCCAACCATTAGTTTTCATTTGTTTTTTGTTAAAATTCAACGGATTTATAAGAATACATTCAAACAATTCAACAACTAGTTATTATTATTATTATTATTATTATTATTATTATTATTATTATTATTATTATTATTATTATTATTATTATTATTATTATTATTATTATTATTATTATTATTATTATTATTATTATTATTATTATTATTATTATAATAATAATAATAATAATAATAATAATAAATAATAATAATAATAATAATAATAATAATAATAATAATAATAATAATAATAATAATAATAATAATAATAATAATAATAATAATAATAATAATAATAAGAATAATAATAATAATAATAATAATAATAATAATAATAATAATAATAATAATAATAATAATAATAATAATAATAATAATAATAATAATAATAATAATAATAATAATAATAATAATAATAATAATAATAAAATAAAAAAAAAATAATAACAAAAATAAATAAGATACAATAAACTCTAATTAGGGTTTGAAAATGGTAAATTAAAAAACAAAAAAAAACAAAAAAAAAAGATTTGGACCAACCCCTCGTTATATTAGTTAGTAAGATATTGTTCGCATGGGTATAGCTCATCAGGTTTCGGGGTGGTAAGTTGAAGCAAGTACCTAGGATCGAATCCTGACAGCCGCTGTGTGGGAATTTCAACTCTAATGAGGGTTGGTTCCTTGTGAGTACCAGGTCCGAGTCTGCTACCCTAATGGGTCGTTGTGTCACCATGAATTTACATCCCTCCATTAAATATTTGTCGGGGCAAGGGATGTGGGCCTGAGAGCAAGGGATTTCGCCTTTTTTGAGCAAGTTAATAAGATATTGGGTAAACAACACAAAACCCCTCGTGTTTAGGAAAATATGCGCCAAATCCCCTTGTGTTTTTTTTCTTGTGTAAAACCCCCTTGTGTTTCATTTTAGTTTGCTAGGAATCCCCTTTTCCATTAAAAATTAACTTCATTAACTATAGAGGGGATTTTATACATTTTTTTCATAACAGAGGTGGGTTTAGAGCATATTTTCTACAATACAAGGGGATTGTATGCAAAACTAGTTTATTCGTTTAAATTTCATATTATCTTCGTAAATTAATTCGAACACATTTATTAAGTCACAATATGAAAAATAGAAATTTAATAGGTGTGTTGAATGTTTTTTTATAAGAAAAAAATCAAATTTTATATGATATAATTTATTAATATATTTAAAAAAATATTTTTTAATATATATAATTTTTTTATTAGAATTATTATATATTTTTATAATTTATTCTGGATTAATTATATGTGAAGAGAACATAAATAATTTGAGAATTCGTTCCAACTTCCATCTCGAATTTATTTTTTTAGTTTTCATATTTTAAATTAATGAACGTATCGACTTAATTTAATAAATAATTTAAATTTTAAATGAATAAATTAATTTTGCATAAACCCCGTTATATTGAAAAACCATGCACCAACCCCCCCCCCCCCCCCCCCCCCCCCCCCCCCCATGTTAAAAAAACTTGCATAAAATCTCATTTGTAGTTAACGGAGTTAACTATTAACGGAAATGGGGATTTCATGCAAGAAAAATAAAACACAAAGGGGGTTTACGCAATAAATTGAACACAGGAGGATTTGGTGCAGGTTTATCATAATACCAGATAATTTTATGTTGTTTACCCGTAAGATATTACTCAAAAACATAAACGTGCCTAGACCAACCTTTCATTATGTAAGTTAGTGATGGGCTAACTTTTAATAAATATCCTACAAGTAAATTCATACATATAATGGAATTCACTCACTTTCCCTTTACGTCTTTCTTTCTTTCTTTCTTTTGTTTAATTGTACATTTTATTATGTGAAGGCTAGGGTTCCACTCACTCGTATTTTCCATCCCTATCTTCTCGGCAACACAAAGGCGACGGTTTTGCATCACCTTTCTTACATCTGTTGAGTATCTCATCACTCTTATCATGGGGGAACTCACAACGAAGTTAGCTCGCAATGTATCGCTCACAGTCGAGGAGAAAAGCTTGTTGGTTATGCTGGTGGCTAGGGCTCTAGGGGTGGCCAAACCGTGATTTGAGGTTGTTGGAAGGGTTGTGGCGGCCAAGGACATTAATGCTCATACCATTAAGCAGAAAGTTGGGCGCCTCTTGAAACCGTTGAAGGGGTATTCTTTCACGTTGATATGGCAGAATAGATTCGTCATGAACTTTCATCATAAATTGGACTTCTCCCACACGCCCTTGGCGGAGCACGACTCCTTGATCGAATATTTGTCCTCTTCCAAGAACTGCCAGATGGAATGGATCCAAACGCAATTGAACTCAAAACAATGATCATATAGTAGTTCAAATGTACCACATTTCGCTTCAACAGAGAAATACGGTTACGATAATAATATTGTCGCTGACAGTGATTGTATTATCTACGACGGTACAATTACGTAAATGTATTGTCAACGACGGTACAATTACGTAAAGATGGCATTAGTATCAGCCAAATTGTAATAATATTAAAAGTTGTCGCTAAATGTATATATTAAGTGGCAATATTTCTTTTTACAAAACTGAAGTCCATGTAAACAAAGTCTACTAGCTCAAGCTCACTATATTTAAAGCACTCAAGCTAGAGCCTAAAGTATGCACATGTTAGTTAATACAATGAAATTTAGATTATTGTCAATAAGTATGGCAACAACCGACTACATTCATGACACGTGTCATATTAGTGAAATGAAGTACAAGGTGCAAGTTTATATATTATAATTATAATGTATATATGTTTAAGATAAGCCCGAATCTAATTACCCAAACCCATTGTATCACCTAAAATATATTTTCAGAATTTATATGTCGGTGGTTTAGATTATTTATATGGGATAATTAGTAAGAACCCCTCATCTAGATAAATGAGTTAAGAAAATACCCCCTTCCAAAAATAATTAGAGAAAACCCCCTTACCTAATATTCCACCCAAGAGATATTTTCATAATTCCAAAACTACCCTTAATTGTCTACTATACTCTTTCAAACCCTAATCTTATTTTCTCTTCTCTCCCGTCTCTTCTTTCCCCGTCCATTCTCTGTTTTTTTCTTCTCCATTTTATACTTTTCTCTCTCAATTATTAGATTATTCTCTCTTGACTTGATCGGAAGATGAAGAACCAAACGGAAAGGAACAACGATGCTAATTCCGTTGAAGCCATTGTCGTCGGTGCCGTCTCCTTCGCCGTCGCTGACGGAGTCGGGGTCGGGGTCGTCGTCGGCAGATCTTAACAAAAGCCATAAATTGTCGATTTGTCATCGAAATCGGATTTTTGATGGGTGGTGGTTCTGATTTGGTTGGTGGTGCGAGTTGTGATTTTATTTATTTATTTGTAATTAAAAAACCATCATAATATCAAAGTAAGGTGATGATGTGTGTTGTGACGGCGGTGTGGTGACGATGGGGAGGCAGATTTAGGGTTTTTTTGTGGATTGAACGGATGAAGGCGCGTGTAGAGAATTTCGCGCTTACCTTAATCGACTATGTACATGTTCATAGTCGATTAAGCTAATCGACTATGCTCTGGTAGTCGATTAAGGTTCATCGACTCCAATTTTTTTTATTTTTTTTGGATTTTTTGTTTATTGCTTTCAATTGTATAAATCATTTATAATATTTGTATATTTTTTTGTTTTTGTTATATATAGTTGATTTTGTATTTTTTTCGCAGCTGTGATTTGTTATTTTTAGTAGCAGATTCTTAATCGACTATGCTTCACATCATAGTCGATTACTATAACTGATATAAAACAAAAATTAAAAACAAAAAAAAAATAAAAAAATTAAATAATTAAATAATTTCCTTAATCAACTATGAAGCATAGTCGATTAAGGCTAATCGACTATGCTTCATAGTCGATTAAGGAAACTGATACAGAAAAGACGGAAGAAAAAAAATGGAAAAAAAAAAAAAAATCGCTGAGCGTCACCCAGTGATGATGTGACGGGTGGGGGCAAAGCTGGAAAGCATAATGGCTGAAAATGGGTGTGGACTTTTCTCAAATGGACTAAAATATTTTGGGCCTCCCTCAATTAAAAAAAATAGTGAGGGGTTTTCTCAAAGAGTCCCTATTTATATACACCTTGATACGTGTAATTCTAATTTTTATCCAGTGTAGTCAATATTGTGATATACTGTGATATTTATCACGATACAATACAGTTTTTATGTAAACGGTATAACTTGGCATCTGTATTGTTTGTAAATTGTAATCAAATGCCGGCAAATATCGCTCGATATTGCGATAAGATACGATATCCGATACATTACAATATCTTCAATACTTGTTTTGTGGGTGATTTTGTCGGTTTTCAGCATTTGGGGTGATTTGTGCGTTTTTCAGCACATTGAGGTATTTTGTGCAATTTTCAACACTTTTTTTAATAATAATTTGTGTTTTTTTCTTTTTTGTTATTTCATATGTAAAGTCAAAAAAAAAGGCTTTAGATAATTTTTATTGTTCTCCCAATCAAAATCAATAAACTTGTTTTCCTCATTTTCTTTTGAGTCAAAAACCAACAAATTTGTTGAACTTCACGTAAATAAAAGTAACTTATATTAGCAAATGAGTGTAAATTTAGGCTGGATGGTCTGTTTTAATAGGAAATCGGATGCCATAGAATGATTGACACATGAATAGTATAGAGAAAAATATAATTAGGATTCTAATAAAAAAAAAAAAAAAAAAAATCAGCAGAACTCATAACCCACTAACCCTAATTATAATCAGCGTGATTTATTAAAAATTAAGACTTAAGAGTGCCACATATCAAAAAATTAGTGGAATTCGATTTATATTAAATAGCGGCTGATCCGATCACAATTTAATCTCTTAGCAAATGTAATACAACCGACATAAGCATTTTTAAAAATTATGACTTTTGTCCTAGTTTGTAATTTAGTTGAAACTTTAATCCAGAGCTACTATGAATGAATCCTTTGACTTTGATATATTACATTTTAACATGTTTAATATTATATTTTTATTGTATGATATATATTTTGTACGTATTTCGATAGTTAGTCAAAGTCCACTTGGGCAATTGGCAAAATTTGATAAATATAAATCAATTTGAAATAAATAAACAATATAAAAAGAAGGGTTAAATACATTTTGGACTCTTGAAGTATAGCATACGTAACACATACTTCCCTAAAGTATCATTTGTAATTACCCCTCAACATCAATTATTTTATATTTAAAAATTTAAAAACTAATAAACATAACAATCTAATAATTATTGGATCTTAAAAAATTGAGAAGTAACTAAGAAATTAAATTATTGGAAAAAAATAAAAAGTAATATATATTGTATATTAATGAATGAAAATATGATTTATGAAATAAATGAACTAAAATATATTTGAATACTTAAGACTACTATTAGTTATGTATTGATTTCTTAAAATTTATCGATATGAATATTTTGATTACTTGTTCCAATAACAATTAGATGTTATTTATTAAATATGTACCCAACACAAGATAATATTTTTAATTTTTTAAACATTGTATTTTTCAATAGATATTTTTATTTGTATAGTTTAATTATTCTTTTAGTTATTTATTTAGATAAGAAAAAAACAGAAAAAATGAATGTATTAGAATTTAAAATACAAATTAAATTGAGTTTGATGGGGGATAAGTGTTACAAATGATACTTTAGGGAGTAAGTGTTACAGAGAATATACTTTAGGGTCCGTAAATTTTATTTAACCCTAAAAAGAAAATTAGAATTGTTAGGGGTTGTTGAATAATGGAAGTTATGTCAAGTAAAACTTTGATATGTAAATAATTTTGTCGGTAACAAGTTGGGTAGTGGTGCGAATTGATTGTCAAACAACTCGAATTAATTAACTTGGCTAAAGCAACTTCCATATCCAAAGCTCCATATTTTGATAGATAAATTAACAAAATTGGCTAATTACAATTTTTTTTTTAGATATAGGCTAATTACAATTATTTTACGCATTTCCTCTTACTTTCTTAAATTTACCTATTAAAGAAGTGGGTTGTCGTAAGACAATACATACTTAAAGGGTTGATAATTATTTACACAAAAAGGGTATTTTCGTAATTTGATCCGACCTCAGGGAGTGACAGTAATTTGCCCTTCATTTTATTATTAAGCTGTCAAAATAAAAAAAAAATGATTATTTTTGTAATTTGATCCGATCTCAGAGAGTGACAGTAATTTGCCCTTCATTTTATAATTAAGCTGTCAAAATTAAAAAAAAAATGAATAAATAAAATCAAATATTCGGACACTTGAAGTTGAATATATAAATAAAAGAAAGAATAAACTATTTAATAAGTATAATTACAAAACATTAATTTAAGTACTATATTAGAAACTATGAGAATATTAAAGACGTATTCACGTAGACTTTGAATGCATAAATAAAACCTTATTAAATGTAATATCGAGTTGTTTGACTATGGCGAAGATACCATGTCTGCAAATTATAAATCTTGTTACTATAATAATTAATAATATTTGTATTTTTTAAGGTTTTACTTTTACAACATTGTTATCCTCAACCCATGTTAAAGCTAAGTTTTATTATTTTTTTAATTTGTATACCCAAATGGTTGACGTCGACTATTCCAATGGGCCTGGACAACGTTATCCATGCAACGTGCTTGTAAATCTTTTTCCTAATCCCAAGATTAGCAATAAAAATAAAGAAAAATACGAAATGCAACGTTAACCATACGTTTGTTTGCGCTTACTTTTCATAAAACCTCGATAATTTGATGCTCGATTAATTTATAATTTTGCTTGCTTAGTTATAGTTTTGTTTGTTCATATTTGAGGGCAACGTAACCAGGGGGCGGAACTAGGATCATAACGTGGGGGTAACTGAAATTTCGAGGTTCAGAACAGCACTCTGAAAAAAATCTAAGTTCAGAAGATATTGTAAAATCTGATTTATATTGCTAATTTTTAATAAAAATAGCATATATATATATATATATATATATATATATATATATATATATATATATATATATATATATATATATATATATATATATATATATATATTATAATTTTATCATACTTCAAGCATGACAAAAAAATATAAATTAATTCAAGTTATTCCAATAATGAACTGCAATTTATATTTTGGGAATTCATGGTATCGTCCATATTATTTTTTTAAAGGTCTTGATAAAAAAAAATTAAAAAATAAGTAAAAATACATAAATTTTATTTAAAATAATACACATTTTAACCATTTTATTTTATATTGTTATATTAAATTTGACATATATATAATATATCTATAATTTATATAAGATTTTGGAGAATAAACAAAAAAAAAAAAAGAGTTAAAACAAATATCTACAAAAATTTTGGGAGGCCAAATATTCAAAAAATACAATGTCAAAATAAATATAAAAAGAATTATAATCTTGGGGTTGACACCCACCACCCGTTCTTAGTACCGTCATTGAACGTACTAATTCGCTGAATTTATAAAATAATATTTATTTGAAAATTTTTGTAGACTCCATCAAATATACAAATTTTATTTTCCTATGGATTTTCAGTTTTCCATTCATCTCAGTGGGCATCCTAAATCGATTTAAGGCGGTCTTTGCAAAATAATTTAAAAATAAACTATGAGATTTATTTGACTTAGTAATATGTTTTTGAGTCTTTACTAATGTAGTTTTTGTATTTATTTGGCTCAAAGCACATATCAAGGCTTTTTTGTTTTTGTTGATAAAATCAATTTCATAAGTAATTAAAAATTGTATCTAAAAATTTTTACTTTTGCCAATTATTTTTATTTAAACCTATTTAATTAGAAATTTAAGATATTTCACAAAAAGTTGCATATTAATCTCTTTTGCACACTTTGCAACTTCTAAAGTGGCATTAGATATCTAGAACATTTCCAAACACCCTCACTTTTAGAAATTAGTTTATCAACTTAAAGCGGCTCTTATGTACTAGAAAAAGAACTCATTACAACTTCCAAAAAAGCAAATTGTATCTCTGCATAAAAAAATCCATTCTCTTTCTACGAGAGTGCAATCGGCGAGTGTTAGAGAAGAGATTAAAAAGTTGAGACATGAATTGGAAATGGTTTATGAAGACCAGGATTTGTACTGGAGACAACGGAGCAAAAATCAGTGGATTCAAGAAAGGGATAGAAACACAAGTTTTTTCCATAGAACGGCTACTATTAGGCAGCAGATTAATTAGGTTTCCCGGCTGAAGGACTTGAATGGAGTGTGGAAGGATAAAGACGGAGACATTGCTCGGATTATTACTGAGAATTTTGAGCAACTCTTCACAAGTTCGCATCCGAGTGAGGCTGAGATGGATGAGGTTCTTGAGAACGTGGGGACGCGTGTGTCTAGTGCGGCTAGGGAGCTTCTCAATTTACCATTCACGGCGGATGAGGTAATTAACTCAAGCCATCTCAAAAATGGCTCCACTAAAATCTCATGGCCCTGATGGACTCCCCGTTATTTTTTACACCAAATATTGGCACATTCTAGGTTCTAGTATTATCTCTTGTGTTCTTGAATTCTTAAATAAACATAATCTGCCTGCCCCTTTGAACTTTACCTATATTGTCCTCATTCCAAAAGTTAAAAAACCGGAAAAAATCTCAGAATATAGGCCGATTAGCCTATGTAATGTGATCTACAAATTGGGTTCCAAAGTATTGGCTAATCGTCTGAAACTTGTGCTTAATGATTTGATCTCTCCTTGTCAATCTGCATTTGTGCCAAAACGGTTAATAACTGATAATGTTCTTGTTGCTTACGAGATCAATCATTTTATTAAGTTGAATTCTAGGGTGAGAACTAATTATATGGCTCTTAAACTTGATATTAGTAAGGCATACGATCGCATTGAATGGTCTTTTCTGGGGAAGATTCTTTTTCATTTTGGTATTCCGGATCGGTTGGTGAACCTAATTATGTTATGTATTTCTACAGTCTCATTCTCTTTTCTTTTCAATGGCTCGCAGTTTGGATCGGTGACTCCAACTTGAGGGTTAAGGTAGGGGGATCCCTTATCCCCTTACCTATTTATTAGTTGTGCGGACTAGAGCTACAGACTCAGGGGAATTTAAGGGTGTTAAGGTGGCACCGGAGGCTCCGGAGATTGTGAATTTGAGTTTCACTGACGATACTTTGATTTTTGGGGAAGCCTCTACCGATTATGCGAGAAAACTGAAGAAGATTTTAGACTTATATGCGAGGGTGTCGGGTCAACTTATTAACTACGACAAGTTTACTATTACCTTTTGTCCGATGACACCTCAAGATAAGCGGGTCATGATTGGTTAGATTCTCGGGTTCCAAGTTGTGGAGAAACACGAGAAGTATCTCGGTTTGCCAGCAATGATGGGGCGCTCCAAGAAGGAAATATTTTCGTATTTACGTGATAGGGTTTGGGAGAAGATAAAAGGGTGGGGTGAAAAACAGTTGTCAAAGGCAGGGAAGGAAATTCTTATTGAATATGTTCTTCAAGTGATCCCATCGTACATCATGGGTTGTTTCATGTTACCAAAGGGAATCATATTAAGTGTGGAAGTGGCCATAAGGCGGTATTGGTGGGGGTCGGAGGCTAGTAAAGGGGTGGCGTGGTTAGGATGGCGGGATCTGTGTCGGTCCAAAGTGCAAGGAGGTCTGGGGTTCCGGGATCTCCATCAGTTCAATGTTGCGATGCTCGTTAAACAGGCATGGCGAATCCTCACATGTCCGGATCTTCTTCTCTCGAGAGTGTTGAAAGCTAAATATTTTCCGAGCTCTAATATTCTTGAGGCAGCAGGAGGATCCCGCCCATCAGCCACGTGGAAGAGTATATGCGATGTCTTGCCGATTCTTAGATTGGGTCTCCGATGTCGGATTGGAAATGGGCGGGAAACATCCATATGGGCAGATGCATGGCTGCATGATGCTGGCCCCAATAAAATTATCACGCGCCGTCCCTCTCATACGGCGTTTTCGAATGTAGTGGCAGACCTTATTAATTTTGAAACGCGTTCCTGGAGATCCAAGCTTCTCGCAGATACTTTTTGGAGAGTGGATGTGGACCGCATTGTCGATGTGTCGTTCGGAGGATCGGAGACAGGAGACCGTTGGGTATGGAGATTTGCTAAGGATGGCCGCTTCTCTGTTCGGTCATGCTACTATGCATTATTTGATTTTCCGGAGAAACTTGGTGGGAAAGCGGTGGAGGACACGGGATCGAGTGGTAACTGTGATCAAGATCGGTGGAAACGCATATGGAAACTTCGAATTCCCCCAAACATTAAAATATTCGTTTGGCGGCTCGTAAACAATATTATCCCTACAAATGAAATCCTTTTCCGACGTCGGATTGTGTCGTCCCCGACCTGCCCAATTTGCCAGGGGCCCTGCGAATCTTCCCTTCATATGATCCTTGATTGTTTATCCTCGTGGAAAATTTGGAGAGAAACTCCATTCAAGGGACTGTACAATCTGGATCGTACCTCAGTGTGGGCTTGGTTGGAACAACTTCAGGAAAAAAACTCGATTGAGGTTTTTGAACTAGCCATGGTCGTTATTTGGAAGCTTTGGGAGAACATGAATAAGAGAATACATGGAGGAGACGTGGTGACGATGGAAGACATCGTGACATGGAGTAAGCACTATATGAGGATTTTCAAGGCAGCAACTCTCCGGCCAAGTGGTGAAATGACAGCGGCGACCCACCCAACGGTCTGGCTTCCTCCAGCGGCAGGCTTCATCAAAATGAACTTTGATGCTGGGTTTACCCATAACCAGCGCTGCTTTACACTCGGAGTGGCAGCCCGGAATCACGAAGGTACATGCATGGGGTGGCGAGTGGCGAAATTTCCTGGTGGCCTGCGGCCCATAGATGCAGAAGTCATGGCGGCAGTTATGGCTATCCAGATGGCGAAAGATCGAGGTTGGGGTGATGTCATATTCGAAGGAGATTGTCTTCCAATCATCCAAGCTTTCAACCGAGGAGAAGCGAAATACGAGTCTTTTGGATAAGATGGGATTAACATAGTTAAAGGTTTTCATTCTTGTTTCTTTCAATTTGTGAAACGTTCGGGTAATTTTCTTGCCCATGCCATTGCGAAGCTTGATTGTATCGAATATTTGGAAGGGATTATTCTTCCCCAGTATTGGCTAATGTAGCCTAATAATATGCTTATGTTTCAAAAAAAACTTAACACATTTAAGGTATGATTTATTTTAAAATTAATAAATTTTCCTTTGATGCCCTCTTTAGGTTTATTTTGTTTTACAAATACCTCTTACAAAAAACACCCATAGAGTTAATATTTTAACATGTCCTTTTACAAAAAAATAGGCCTTCCAAATATTTTTATATATACATTTTATATATTAGTACATATTTTTTTAATATATAATATATATAATATTGGAACTTCAATTATAAAATGGAACTACAATTTATTATCATTATCTATTTTTTACAAATTGTTTAATCTTGGATCCCTAAATATTAAAATTATAATGTCTATAACCACTTATTTA
The DNA here is from genome assembly GCF_056151865.1 of Erythranthe guttata. NCBI lineage: Eukaryota > Viridiplantae > Streptophyta > Magnoliopsida > Lamiales > Phrymaceae > Erythranthe > Erythranthe guttata. Next base: position 5,172,656 of record NC_142543.1, on the reverse strand, counting down.
TATCCCTAAAATAAGAATCCCAATTCATTAGTTATTCCTCAATTTAGTTGTTGGTGACGGTTTTGAAGGCTTCTTGTGTTAAGCTATGATTGTTTTTAAAACATGATATGGAAGCAGATATGGATGGGGAAGATCTTTTCTCATGAACGAAGAGTACTTAGAAATTTTATCAAAGAAAATAGAAACGATAATTGAAGTGTTGAATTACTTGAAAGCGATAGTGGTAGTTTTTTGAATGCTTGGATTGCTTACAGAATACTATTGACTATACTAGTTACATATTTACAGTTGTCTCTGCATAAAGAAGTTCTCAAAGTTGAAATTAATTAAATCTTTCCTTCGATAAATGATGAGTTAAGAAAGATTATACGGATTTATGATTTTATCTACTAAGGCCCGTTTGGTTTGCAATATAAGATTAACCAAAATAAGATTAAATAATATAATGAGACTCAATTATTCTATTGGAGCTTGAAACATCCAACAAAAAGAACACATTAGAAGACAAGATAAGCCAAGATAAGGCACAATAAGCCATGATTATATAATTTTGGCGGGTCGACTCTGCAATTTATTGAGGATGCAAAACATCAAATTAAGTCCAACTATCTAGTTCATCATGACTTATGTTGACAATCAAACGAGACCTAAAACAATTTGGTGGAAGAGATTGATATCACAAGTTTGATTAATACTTCTGCGACTCATAAAGCAAGAAGACTGATTTTTCAACAATTAGAAGTGTACCTATAATTTGATAGTAATTTAATGTGCATAGAATTATATTATTTGAATATAAAATATTTGTGAAATGTGCTTATGCTTATTGTTTTATTTGATGTTCATTAAGTCTCTTAAAGACAGCTAATGAATTTGTTTTTATGTTCACGATGATCAAATGCATTAGATTGGCGAGTTTAATTTTTTTTTCTTTTTTTTTTTTAAATTATAGTTCATTGTTTAAAAAAAACAGCGAGTTTAATTTTTTTTCTTTTTTTTTTAATTATAGTTCATTGTTAAAAAAAAAACACGAGTTTATTGGGGAATGAAAGGTGAGAACCCTGTTTGAAATTGTTCTTTAAATCTCGTCTGAAACATCTAAATTATCAGAATCGGCACGAAGAAAAGAAGATTCGAGGAAAGTAGGAAACTATTGCGATTGCCGGATTTGACTTGTCGTGTGACATGTGACTCCCATTACCATAATCAACCATATACTTGTCCTGTCCACACGTTCGACTATAAATTCATAGAATATAATATAAATTTATAAATAGGAATTAGGATATAATTGTTTTCTAAATAAGTTTTTCTTAATAGTGGTTTTTGTGAATAAGTCTCCAACCAAGCATATTTATTATTCTGATTTAGGGGTTATATCTCTTTCACTAATAAGCGCATCCCTTTAATATTTATTATAAATAAAGGAAACATTCATGTATATGCCAATATTACCCTCAACCGTTTATACTCAATTTTTAATTGTAACCCCAATTTAATCAATTTTGTCCACAAAATCCAATTTTGACAAAAAAATTCAATTTTGACCACAAAATTTCAATTTTGACTTTTTTAGAGCATACTTTAATATGCTCCAATTTCATCCTTAACTTAATTTAATCTCAATTTGACCCCAAATTTTACAAATTATTCAATTTTGACCCAAAACTTTTTTTTTTCAAAAAAAAAATTCAAAATTTTTTTTTTTGCCGCCGGACTCCAGCGTTGACTTTTCAAAAAAAAAATTCTTTCGGATTTTTTCGCCGGTCTCCGGCGTTGACTTTTTTTTTTTTTTGCTTTTTTCTTTTTTTTTTTTTTTTTCTTTTCTTCCGGATTTTATCGCCGGTTTTCGGCGGTCTCCGGCGTTGACTTTTTTTAGTGTTTTTTAAGTTTTTTTTTTTTTTTTTTTTTTTTTTATGTTTGGTTTGTTTTTTTTTTACGTCCGCCGCTAAACGTTGACCGTAATTGCGCTGTCACTGACAGTAAATTAACGTAATTATACTGTCAATGACAGTTAATTAACGTAATTGTACTGCCGTTGACAATACATTTATGTAATTGTGTTGTCGTTGATAGTAAATTAATGTAATATTATTATTTTTTATTTTTTGTTGTTTTATTTTTATTTTGTTTGATTTGTTGACAAGTCAACGTAATTATATTACTGTCGTTAAAATAACTGTAAACACAATAATATTACTGTCAACAACATCAATATTATTATTTTTTTGGGTTTTTTGTTTTGTTTGAGTTATTCACGGAGTAACGTAATAATATTACTGTTTATTATTGTAATATTATTATAAACACAATAATATTATTGTGGTTGACGGTAATATTACTGTTGTTATAGTAATATTGCTGTCAACCACATCAATAGTACTATTTTGTTTGGATTTTTTGTTTGTTTGAGTTATTCACGGAGTAACGTAATAATATTATTGTCTATTATTGTAATATTACTGTGGTTGACGGTAATATTACTCTTGTTATAGTAATATTACTGTCACTCACAGTAATATTAATTCTTTTGGTTTTTTATTATGTTTACATTTGTTGAACGGTCAACATAGTAATATTACTCTATTACACAATAATAATGAGTTTTGTTGTGTTAATATTACTGTGCTAGAGATTAATATAGCAATATTATTGTGTTAAATTGTAGTTTAGTTAATTTTACTGTGTTTAACAGTATGATAGTTAATATTACTGTCAATCACAGCAATATTGTTGTTTAAACGAAAAAAAAAGTTACAGAAAGAAAGAAAAGAAGAAAAAAAATCGAAAAAGTCAACGCCGGAAACCGGCGAAAAAATCCGGAAGAAAAAAAAATTGAAAAGTCAACGCCGGAATCCGGCGGGAAAAAAAATTTTGAAAAAAAAAAATGTTTTGGGTCAAAATTGAATAATTTGTGAAATTTGGGGTCAAATTGAGGTTAAATAAAATTAAGGAAAAATTGGAGCATATTAAAGTATGAGGGGTTATTTTAGTCATTTACAAAAAATCTGGACCATGTGTGGACTTATTGATAAAAGAGTTTTTTGTCTGGATCTCCTTATAAATAAGTACTCATTGATGGGCTTATTTGTAAAGACCTCGTCTTAATAATTATTGTTACCAATTCTGATTTTGGATGCTCAAAATATTGACCTTATTGTGCTCAATTAAGAGATTCTTCATTTCGTGTACTTGAATTTTTTTGTTCCTTTTAAGTCTACGTTTGTTTCCGTTTTTTATTTTTTATTATTTCCCGAAATCAAATTGTTTTTTAAACTTTTCAAAACTCTGCTACAAAAAATTGCACAAATAAAATACAAATATACATTATTTTCAATACATTAGAACATAATTTAACTGATACAGTTTAAACTATTTGCTTTCAAAATGCAAACAAACATTACCGATCTTATATTTTCAAATTCTTCTACAATTATTTTTTCCAATAATAAAATGAAAATGTAAACCCAACTTAGACCCATTACATATTTGGTTTCTAAGTGCCATCTCTCCAATCATCCATTTTATTCTTTCACTTTAGATCACATGCTCATGTTAGAGAGTTTATAAAACTACTAATTTAAATAGGTTGTCATGGTACTATTGATGTACTTAAATTATAACATTTCAAATTTAAGTTTATATATATATATATACATATATATATATATATATATATATATATATATATATATATATATATATATATATATATATATATATATATATTAGAACATCGATACATTAATAACCTTGCTTGAATAATAATTTCTCTCGGACCCGACCCAGTGAAAACGTATTAAATTATCAGTTCAATAGTTTAATATTTTGTTAAATTAATAGAATTTTTCTAGTCCCGGCTATATTAATTTATAATTTATAGAGGTTTAACTTATATATTTTTTCGGTCTATTTGAAGATCGAACTCTAAATCATGTTGGTGAATGAAGATGACAATTAAGTGAAGAACTAGTCGAGTACCAAATTAAGTCTCTATTTAAATTCATATTTTTTTCATTGAATAAGTGTATTTCTTTTTTCTTTTTAATAGAACAAGTGTGTATATTACATATTCGATCGAGTCAAACCCACGATATATAAATAATGCAACAAAATAGAGAATACTCCAAAACGACCGAATAAAGCCTATTCGATCAATTATTCTTTTTTTCCAAGTATTTCTATAATGTTTTAATTCTTGATTAATATTGTAATGAAAAGTTGTTAAATAAAATGAAATGAAGGAGCTCATAAATGTATGACAAGTACAAGAAAGGGCAGTTGCATATGTTTTGCAACTGTACGGTGGCACCAAATGTGGTGGGAAATTAATTTTGTAAAGAATTATTTGGGATTCTCTCCCTTTGTCCTTTTCTAATCATGGAATTGGAGATAGAGATGTGGTCCATTTATTTAGGTCAACATATATCAATTGGAAAAAAAAGAAAAAAAGAAAGAAAAAAAGTTGTATTTGTTTTCTTAAACGTGTGATTTAAATGAATCATTAATGATCATGTAAGGGATGATCTACCGATCGGAGCAACTGAGTTTGTGTAAATTGAAGCAAGCCCGAATCCCCTTGTTAATGGTCGCTGGGTGGAGCTTGTCACATATGGTTAGTCTAATGCGGTTTACGTGTCTCGTATGATTTACAAGTTATTATACAAGAGTGTAGGTTTATCCACTGCATATATACAACCTTCAATTGCTAATAATGCACAATCAATGCATATTTTAGCTAATTAAGGGATTTTCTGTCAACAAATAGTTTATATCAAAAATACGATGATAGTTGCAGTACGCGGAACTACCCTCTCAACAACAATAATCATAGATCGGTAGAAATTTATCGTAAGACTAATACTTATTTTTCGTTTGGCAATGATTAATGACGGTTATTTCTATGTTATACCCGGTGTCGTTGATCTATGCACCAATATGTATGTGTGTGTTTGTGTGCTTATGATAAAAACATAATTGGTGTATATATTTCATCCGGTTTATCATAGTATAAACCGACTAATGATATCACTTGTCCATTAATTGGTATAGAATTGCCGTTTACCTTTCCTTAGAGCATCTCTCACCGGTCACTATATCGCTCATTACAACAAAAATTATGGAGATTTGGTTAACCTCCCGCCATGATCAACCCCCATATCACTATATACTCAAATCCTATTTTTTCACTAAATTTTTTGCTTACATTTTTTCCCTCTCTTTTAACCATTGTTTGACCATTTTTTTTTTTTTTGAATTTAACTCGATCATAGCCCATAAGGTTTCTTCTAAATCTAGCTCAGCTGCCCATAATTAGTAAGCGAAAGCTTGGAGATATGAGTCATTAAAAAAGATCTCCGGATTTCTATGATAGTTTAGTAAGATCATCAATTTCATGGACTATTTGCGTTTATGAAGTATATCCAACTATTGTTGAGTTTTCATTTGTCGCACTAAGTTAGTGGTGTTCATTCGGCAAAATCGTATCAAATTATTAAAAAATTTAAAGAATATATATTTATAGTATGATAATTTATTTATTTATTAATTTTATAAAATTAAAAGTAAATGTTTATATATAGATATATATAAAAAAATATATTTCGGTATTCAGTATGTACCGAATTATCATAAATTTGGAAACAAAAATACCAAGGGAATTTTGGCTAGTTGGTTTACGGCTCCTTCGACCCTACACCCGGTGATAAATGTCGAGTGGGTCTTCTGCTGCCACGTGTCCCTTTTTTTATTTTTGTAAAACCCCTAAAGGTAAACCCTAGCGGTGAATGTATTATAAAATGCAAAAAAATACACCTGGCAGCAGAAAACCCACCCGGTGTTTATCACCGGCTGTAGGGTCGAACAATCTCGGTTTACGGAACAGATGATCACCGTAGACTGAGGGTTAGGGATGTGTGTAATGAGATTAAGGAAAATTGTCTAATTTTGTTTAGAGCCCAATCAAGACTGAATTAATGGGCCATAATATATTTTTGTGTTTTTATTCATTTGTTATTGAGTTTTGGGGTTGATAAGATGTTAAACAATTGGGCCTTTCTTTGCTATGACTATGTTTCATGTCCACTCCAAAAAAGTATTGATAGTGATCGGACTTGGTTTCTTCGAGGTTGATGACGATGGATGTGACATAGCCTAGACTCCGCAACGTCAGCTTCAAGCTTTGCCAGGTGGTGGCCGGCCGTGGTACTTGCAACGCCGGGATATTTCCAGCATAGAGGCTCCGACGATGAAGTGAGAGTATATTTCTGCCTTGAGCTCCAAGGTTTTTCTTGTAGAATTTGTAACCTAAATCCTTTTCTTATTTCGGTCTGCCGCTTATAATGGGCTTTTTAGGTTTAAATGATTCTTAACTTGCTATCCTGATCTTTATTGTCTCGGGATATCGCATTAAGGTACGTGTGAGAACTTTATTGTCTCGGAATATCGCATTATGGTACGTGTGAGTCTTTTTCCATTCGCTAGGGTTTTTCCACTTCTCTTGAGCTCTCTGTTATTTGGGCATTTCTTTTTTTTGTGCTTTCGTTTATTTTTATGGGCAAAGCCCATATGGGCCGTGTGGCCAATATCAGATAGGCATTAGGTCACTAAGCCCAAACTAATTGAGTAAACTAGCTGTAGACACGTAAATTTAATATAATTGAATTCAAAGATTATAATTTATCTTGCAAAATAAGTCATGGAGATAATTATCAATAAATTATTGGCCAACATGATTGTTTCTTCTCTTCCAAGTTATAAGAGATAAATATCAATTTAAAGAGAGTCAATCAAATCGCGCCACGTCATCAAGTAGACTTTAAGTAGAACTCTTATTCTACCACTATAAATAGGGACCCTCCCTACACAATTCAAGCCACAACTCAAGAAGAAGAAAAACCGTAGGAGAAAATTCTCTCTAAAATATTCAAGTCGTTCTTCAACAAATTCAAGGCGTTCTTCATCAAATCGAGGGCATTGTTCAACAAATCAAGTTCTTCAACAAATCAAGATCGAAGGAAGATTGAAGGGCCAAATCCATCAAGAACTCCAAGATCTTCAAGTCAAAACCCGTCAAAGTTCAGCGTTCGATCCGAGATTCAAGTCGTAAGACCCTCGGAAGACGTTATTCAAATCCAAATCAAATCCGGAGAAGATCAAGTCAACGACCCGACTCCGAAATTCAAAGTCAAACGCATATTATTCTTGAGAGAAGAATCAGAGGATTAAATTAGAGTTTGTAACCCACAATATTTTATTTTAATTCAATAAATTATTTTTGTGCAAGTTTTTCTTGTTTGTTTAAATCGTAGATAAGAATTTTGTTGCTACAAATTTTGCCACGCCCGGTGGGACATCTCTACCTCTCATCTCTTCTCTCTCTCGAAGATCCCTCTCATTTCTTCTCTCTCTCGAAGATCCTCGAAGTGTTGCAGTGACTGCTCTACGTTCGCAATGAAGACTGCTACTTCGAATTCATCAAGTTTGGGCTTAGTTACAAGGAGTATGGCTAAGAAGCTGCAAGCATCCTCAGAGACTAGCTCGACGTCCCAAACCATTCAGAAAGGCTTACCACCTCTTGTCAATACAAGCGCAGACGTGGAAGGTTCAAAACGAGAGATTTCACAGGCCACGCCTCGTTCAACATCAAGCTACTTAGAGGTGGCATCCGTCATGACAACAAACGCTACAACCATGGAAGAGCAAATTGCAAGTTTAACAAAGGCCATTGAAGGACTCGCAAAGCATGTTCAACAACGAGATTCTCAAATTGCCAAGTTGATCAACAAGTTGGACAAAGTCGATGCTAGTCAAGCTGTGGAGAATCAGATAGAGGCTCAAGACGAAGTCGAGACATCTACAAAGCAACAGCCAGTTGAAAACGAGAAGGCTCCAGCTCAAGAACTTCAAGTTTCTCCCGAAGGGCTGATTCATGTAGATCAAGTGATGACGCTGATCAGTAGAACAATCAAAGACAAGTTGGAAGGAAGCTCGAAGTCACCATCAACCCTATGTCAAGCCATACATGCAAAGGATCGATGATCTAAAGATGCCAATGGGCTATATACCTCCAAAGTTTCAACAATTTGACGGCAAAGGCAACCCCAAGCAACATGTGGCACACTTCGTCGAGACTTGCAATGATGCCGGGACGTACGGAGATCACCTCGTCAAGCAATTCGTCCGATCACTCAAAGACAACGCGTTTGATTGGTACATTGATTTGGGGGCAAATTCCATCGATAGTTGGAAGCACTTAGATGAAGAATTTCTCAACCGCTTTTACAACACTCGAAGAACAGTCAGCATGATTGAGCTCACCAATTCCTGCCAATGGAAGAAGGAACCTGTCATCGACTACATCAACCGTTGGAGAAATTTGAGTCTTAATTGCAAGGATCGACTGTCTGAGACATCAGGTATTGAACTGTGCATCCAAGGAATGCAATGGGGACTCCGATATATCCTTCAAGGAATTCAACCTAAAAGTTTTGAAGAGTTGGCCACTCGAGCACATGATATGGAGTTGAGCATAGCTGCAAATGGATTCGAAGAACCTTCATTCCAAAAGTCTTACCAGCTCAATGAAGAACATGTAGAAGAAGAACAAGAAGATCATGAGGATGGGGGCAAGTCTTTTGAAGAAACAACACCCTATGCAATATGACAAGTCAAATCAAACGAAACACTCCTTGACACGAGTTTAAAAGGTCTACATGTCCAAGTCAAGTGAAACACTCCTTGACACGAGTTTAAAAGGTCTACATGTCCAAACGAAACACTCCTTGACACGAGTTTAAAAGGTCTACATATCCAAATCAAATGAAGCACTCCTTGACACGAGTTTAAAAGGTCTACATGTCCAAATCAAATGAAGTACTCCTTGACACGAGTTTAAAAGGTCTACATGTCCAAATCAAGTGAAGCCCTCCTTGACACGAGTTTAAAATGTCTACAAGTTCAAATCAAATCAAGGCTCCTTGATACGAGCATAAACTATCTATATATCCAAATCAAATCAAGGCTCCTTGATACGAGCATAAACTATCTACATATCCAAATCAAGTCAAGGCTCCTTGATACGAGCATAAACTATCTACATATCCAAATCAAGTCAAGGCTTCTTGATACGAGCATAAACTATCTACATATCCAAATCAAGTCAAGGCTCCTTGATACGAGCGTAAACTATCTACAAATTCAAGTCAAATGCTCCATCAGTATGAGTTTAAACTGCATATATTTCTCCTTGTCCACATGAGTATAAACTGTGCACTACATCCCTCAGAAGGATATATTTTGAACTACGTTATGACTTGATCCCTCTATAGGGTACGTAGACAACTTAGAATCTCTCTAAGTTCAGTCATGATTTCAAAAGATGTATGTGCTTTGCTAGATCAAGCTGCAATTGAAGTTTAGCAATTATCGAGACTCATTCACTCCAAGACGCATTGTCCGTGAACAAGTCTCGAGGGGGCATTTGTAGACACGTAAATTTAATATAATTGAATTCAAAGATTATAATTTATCTTGCAAAATAGTCATGGAGATAATTATCAATAAATTATTGGCCAATAGGATTGTTTCTTCTCTTCCAAGTTATAAGAGATAAATATCAATTTAAAGAGAGCCAATCAAATCGCGCCACGTCATCAAGTAGACTTTAAGTAGAACTCTTATTCTACCACTATAAATAGGGACCCTCCCTACACAATTCAAGACACAACTCAAGAAGAAGAAAAACCGTAGGAGAAAATTCTCTCTACAATATTCAAGTCGTTCTTCAACAAATTCAAGGCGTTCTTCATTAAATCGAGGGCATTCTTCAACAAATCAAGTTCTTCAACAAATCAAGATCGAAGGAAGATTGAAGGGCCAAATCCATCAAGAACTCCAAGATCTTCAAGTCAAAACCCGTCAAAGTTCAGCGTTCGATCCGAGATTCAAGTCGCAAGACCCTCGGAAGACGTTATTCAAATCCAAATCAAATCCGGAGAAGATCAAGTCAACGACCGACTCCGAAATTCAAAGTCAAACGCATATTATTCTTGAGAGAAGAATCAGAGGATTAAATTAGAGTTTGTAACCCACAATATTTTATTTTAATTCAATAAATTATTTTTGTACAAGTTTTTCTTGTTTGTTTAAATCGCAGATAAGAATTTTGTTGCTACGCTAGCAATTCCCCCATCGCAATGCGCAATGCACGATATTACAAAAAGGTAGAAAAATTAAATATATGATAATTAGATTGTTTTAAATAAATCCACATTGATGTGTGTGTGAGAGAGAGAGAAAGAGAGAGAGAGTATCTCTTTTGTATATATTTTTTTTAGTCTGACGTTGGTCGGTCTCCCCTTTTCCCTAATCACGAGATTTTTTTTTCTTAAATAATGATATCGTTTTCCTTTCAAAATTCGACTATCTCATGTCATGAGATCAGTTTTCGGAGATCCGTATATATCCTTCGTATCTGAGAGATAACGTGTCATTCAACTCGGAATGTTTTAAATACTACTACTACCTTCCGAACGCCTCTCTTAGAATTACCGCCCGTGGTGGGCTATCGAGTTGGGCCTGATTCTTCTAGTAATACAGTTCGTCGTAAAATTTGGCCCATTTGTCAAATTCGCAACCATCAATTAAATAGTTATGGTGGAATATATATTGGTTTAGTGGAAACCATTACAAAGTTTCAGGTGATTCCTTTAGAAAAAAATAGGTCTTCTTCGACATACATTTTACTTTCTTTATGCACTTAATCTAATCGAGTTGTTTGAGATTTATAAATAAAATAACATTAATTTATCTTTAAATAGATTGAGTGTTCCCCCAAAAACCGGAGATTAAATAGCATGGTCCCAATCAAACTAATCTAGACCGCATCTAATTTGAACTTTCGAAGAGATTCCAATTAAATAAATTTATCATATATGTAGATGTCAACTGTTTGACATGACTAGTTGTAAGTTGTAGTATTTATCTACTGAACCTTCAAAATTTCCATGTGCCAAAATACTCTTCTATTTTTCAAATAATTGAACTCAAACACATGATTATCTCGGTAGTTTTCACAAGATGCAGGAATATAAAATATCTTTTCATAAGTCAATTTGTTTTCAAATTGTATTTGTAATAAGAGATGAAATTATATTTAATATAAATCGGATTCCACTAATTTGTTAACATGTGATACTCTTAAATTTTAACTCTTAATAAATCATACTAATTATAATTAGGGTTAGAAGGTTATAGGTTCTGCTGTTTGTTTGTTTGTTTTTTTTTTCAATTATTATAATCCTAATTATATTTTTATTTAAACGATCCACGTGTCAATCATTCTATGGTCAAATTCCTTGACTAATCTGCAAAATAATAATTATGCAACATGAAAAATAGGAATAAATAAATTTATTAATCAAACCAAAATAGATTACAATCTACGCGATTTTTTTCTAATTCTTATCTTCTATTCTAAAATTTGTTCAAGGACTTAAATTTTTTTTTAATTAAACAAATATATTTAAACACCTTGAATTCAAATATGTTATGAATTCGCTGTGAAGGCTCGAGACTTGAGCTTAAGAGCTCGATGTGTGTCTATGTGAGTCTGTCTTTCATGCGCATATGACATTTTTATAGGCACGAGCTAAGGTTTCATGATTTGCAACATGAACCGGACATTTTAAAGCTCAAATATGTTATGAACTTTAAGTTGAGACCGCCTAAATTAATAACTGATTTAGTTTGGTTATTAATTAGTAATTTATCTCAAATATTCGATGCCTACAATATTCACATTATAATAAAATTACATTACACTAATTGTTTTCTATGTTCTCCTATACACAAAAATAAAATTAAAATGATAATCTTTTTAGAATATTGAATGTAAATATATTAGTCTAAGAGCAACTCCAACGCTAAACAATAAAATTGAATTAACAAATATTCATTTGATATTTAAGATAATATTTTTTTATTGATTATCAATCTATTTCAATCATGGTTATCAAATTAATTATCAGTTGGAAATTTATGGGTGATTTTATTTGTAATTGTTATATGTCAACTTATGATTGGATATTTTGATGGTTACACTTTTTGATAACTCAATTTCTAGCAATTATATTTACATCCCAAGAGGTAAACTATTAAAATAGAACCCTCATTTGATAACCTCGGCCCATTGAAGTTAAAAATTTCTATTTTTAGCATGTTAACGATGATTACATGTTTAAATGCCATGTTCGAATAACTCCATTGGAGTTGCTCAGCTCTAAGATAATTAGGTGTTTGCGTCCATAATTTTCTCAACGAATACAATATTTTTATAGAGAAAATAACCATTATGTGGATGATATTTGTCGAATTTTCCCAAGTGTTACAGGGGTTAATTTACAATCGAAAATTTTCCCACCGTACGACCTGATTTACACTCTAAATAAGTCAGGTCACTCAACAATTCTTTACACAAATGTATGGCACCATATCGGTGTATCAAGTAAACAGCAACAATTACAAGTATGCAGTGAAAAAAGAACAACACAAGCAATTTACGAGCAACGCTCAACCTTTATTGATTCACTCACGAATAATACAAGGAAAACCCTTGGTGCACACAACAAATGCTAACAATTGCAATCTAAGTCCCTCTATCTGAATAAGTCGGATTTGTGCACTCAAGGGCCTATAAATATAAGGAACAATGTAGTTTATACACTAAACTGCCAAGGGACACATGGCGGCACGCGGGCCAGCCACTTGGCTCACCAATACAACATAAAAGGGACAGTTTCTAAGTCATTGTTGGTGACAACCGCTCGCAACTGCCTTATGTAACTTCCCAAGTCAACTAGCTGCCCGGCTTGCCCAACCGGTGCGCGCGCGCCCATGGATCGACTCTGCCCGCACGCGTGCTATTTAACTCGCTTGCATTGCTCACACTTGCTATGCCTTTCTCGGCCAAGCACCTCATGCTTACCAATCCCTCGAAACCCTTCCCTTGTTGTTCTCGACCAAGCACCTCATTACTTGTCCATCTCTCGGCCACCATTTGGCACCACTTCAACTATAACTCGGTCACACTCAAGTTATAGTCGATGTCTCCGTCTAAGGGAGTAACACCAAGCCATTATAACAAATTCCTTCATTAGAAGAGTTGGTACAATTGAATAAATACTTATCCATTTGTAACATAATTTATTTATTTTTTGTTCAAAATGCTAACAATTATTTTCAAAACCCGAATTTATAACTATACTACGATAAAACTCGTTGTTAGACCAATCTATTTATTTATTTATGAATATAATTTGATAAATAATATATCATTTACACCCTTCACCTTAATTCCCTAAAAAAGTCAAGCAGATTATGGACATCCACAATTGGCAAGTATACATAAAAACGTGGTTAGCACAAAACATTTCCTCAACCGGGTCAAATGCTTAGCCATAACCAACCAATCTCCTAAAAAAAACAAAAAAAAAAAAAAAAACAGAAAAAATTAGAAAGAAAAAAAAATTAAAAATAGAAAAATAAAAAAAATAAAAAATAAAAAATAAAAATCAGCCTCTTTTTTTCTGCATTAATAACAAAAAAACCAGCGGTTTTAATGAGAAATTATTAATAATAATCAAAAGAAAGCAAAGCAATGGAGAAAGCGCACAATAGCTTCAACAAGAATGGCCACATTCCGACAAGCCCGAGGAATATTCCACCACCGGCGGTATCTTTTAACGACGATGCTTCCGACAACCATCTCCACCATTACACCGCCGACGAAGCGAATCGGATCTCGGAAGAGGTTGACCGATTCATCTCCGTCATTTCCGCCATTGATGACAAATCTTCTTCCTCCCTGCCGGAGGTTCCCGATTTCATCAAAACCTATTCGGAGATCATAGAATCCAGGATCACCAGGTCCCGGAAGAACGTCGCCGGCGGCGACGACGACGAGTTGTTCTTCATCGATTCCGTCCGGCGAATCTCCAGGCTGACGAATGCGCTGAGCGAGTTCTCGTCGGACGCGAGGGCGAATCCGCCGTTGAATCAGACGAGCGTCGCATTGCAGCGGGCGATGGTGTTTCTGGAGGAGGAGTTCCGATCGCTGCTCGAGGATTCCACCAGCGAGTGGGACCCGCAGAACGCGCACAACATTCAGAAATTCTCGTCGTTTAATTCCAAGAGCCAGCAGGAATACTCCGACCGGTGCGCCGCCCAGCGGGAGATCGACACCGCGCACTCCGTCGAGTACCCGGCGTACTCGCCGGAGGACGTGGACAAGATGCACGAGATCGCGACGACGATGATCTCCGCCGGGTACGAGACGGAGTGCTGCCAGGTGTACTACATCTCGCGTCGGAACGCGATCAGGAACCAGATGACGAAGCTGGAGCTCGAAGTGCTGCTCAACATGGACGACGTCGTAAAGATGCCCTGGGAGACGCTGGAGGCGGAGATCGCGCGGTGGATCAACGTGGTGAAGACCTGCTCGGAGACTATTTTCCCCGGCGAGAAGAGACTGGGTGAATGGGTTTTCAACGACCACCCGGAGATCCGCCGCAGCTTGATCAGCAACATCCTCCGGGCGGTGGTGATCCAGCTCCTCGACTTCGCGGAGGCCACCTCCATGGCGAAGCGGTCGGCCGACAAGCTCTTCCGGTACCTCGACATGTATGACGCGCTCCAGAAGCTGATCGCGTCGATCAGCGGCGAGTCCTATTCCGACGAGCTGACCGCGGAGGTAACCGCCGCGGTCGACCGGATCGGAGAGTCTGCCGTGTGCATATTCTGCGATCTGGAGAATTCCATCAAGAGCGACGCCGCTAAGGTGCCCGTACCCGGCGGTGCAGTGCACCCGCTCACGCGGTACATGATGAACTACCTGAAATACACGTGCGAGTACAAAGACACGCTGGAAAACATATTCGCGAAACACACGGAGCCGGATAAAAAGTACACCCCACCCCCACCAACAACAACCGCTTCTCTCTCCTCCAACGATCTAGAGAGAGAAAGCGACAGCCCGCACAACTTCGAAACCGTTGCCAGCACGACGCCATTTTCGATGCAGGTTGTTATGGTGATGGATCTCCTGGACGCAAACCTGGAGCAGAAATCGAGGCTCTACAAAGACCCATCCCTCCGGTGCGTGTTCCTAATGAACAACGGGAGATACATACTGCAGAAGGTGAAGGGGTCGCCGGAGATACGGCAGGTGATGGGGGACATATGGTGCCGGCGGAGATCGACGGTTGTCCGGCAGTACCACAAGAACTACCAGCGAGAAACGTGGAACAGGGTGCTGCAGTGCCTGAGCCACGACGGTCTGCTCGTCAACGGGAAGGCGAACAAGCCGCTGCTGAAGGAGAGGTTCAAGATATTCACCAACACATTCGACGAGATTCACCGCACGCAGAGCGCGTGGATGGTGAGCGACGAGCAGCTTCAGTCGGAGCTAAGGATATCGGTGTCGGCGGTGGTGATTCCGGCGTACAGGTCGTTCGTCGGGAGATTCCGGCAGTATTTGGACAGCGGGAAGCAAGCTGATAAGTATATAAAGTACCAGCCTGAGGATATTGAGACTTTGATTGAAGGCTTGTTCGAAGGCAATATTACTTCTATGGCTAGGAGGAAAACTTAATATAATAAATAATATACCGTTTTTTTTTTCTTCTTCTTTATTTCGTCTTAATTTGATTTTCTTTTTCTTTTATTATTTTTTATTTATTTTTCAGAATTAAAACATTGAGTTTTTAATTCGAATTGTTTTAGCACTTGTGGTTATTGGAGGTTTTTTCCTTGACGTAAGTTATTACCATGATATGTCGTACTTGTGTTTTCTTTTTTCGTGGTACATAATTTTGAATGTTTTTTTTCTATAAAACTTGAGCTTTGGTCAAGAGCCAACTAGATATTCTCTTTTTTTTTTCTCCTTGCGTGTCAGGGTCATGAATGCCTTTGGTTGGAGCCATCGTGGCGCTTCCCCGAGGACCGTATGCCTGCTCGGTCCCCTGCGGCTCCTCCCTTCTGCTCGGAAATATCGACAAGGAGCCGCTTTTGACTTGGCATGTCTTTTAGGCGGCACACCTTAGTGGGCTTTGGTGGCTTTCGTTCTTCGGGCCGAGCTTTGGGTAGGCCTTAGGGGGTCTCGTCCCCTGGGTTGCATCCAGTTCGGATCAATATATGTTTATGTTACATATACATGTATACGTGCATGATTATATGTAAATCAAAAAAAAAAACTATTATCTATATTTGAAAGAATTCAATGTCTCTGAATTCGTATAATTTAAATACTTGTATAAAATCAGAGATCTTTAAATAAGGTAAACAAAAATTTGTATTGAGAAAGATTGTGCAGCGGAATAAAAATAACACAAGTTTTAAAATCATTATGCACAAGTATATAACTTGTGGATGGTGCCTTCACAGGCTAAAAATAGTATTCAAAAGAATACAAATGAGAAGCCAAGATCTTCTCTTCTAAGAAGAAATCACAAGTTGATTTCTTTGTAAACCAATTCCATGTATCTAGAACAATATTGCTTAACAGTATACTAGGAATACAAACCAGTATTCAATGAGATTGAATACAATATAGACTCAATTTTGTAATGAGAAATCTGTAAAGAATACAAGGTGTTGTAAAGATGTTCCAACACCCTCAGCTATGCGCTCTTAATTTTCTTCAGAAATGGTAAGAAATGATCTTGGATCTTCTCCTATTTATAGAGTTCAGGAGCATCATGTCCTGCACGAAATCAACACACTAAAAAAAGATAGTGAGTTAGTGAGTTAGTGGAATAATTAAACAAGTGATAAAACATTTATCCATAAGGCTCAAAATAATCACCACTAACTCTAAATAATAAATCCGAAAATCCTATAATAATAATTTCGGAAATAATAAAAATTGATGTAAGAAAGTTGATCTGACCAGATTTGCAGGGCCCAACAACGCAAGGCCCAACAGAGTTGGCCCACGCCAGAAGGAGAAGCCAAGATCACATGGGATCCGGACTTATTTGCCCACTTCGTCGGACTTTGATAAATGGCCCAAAACTTTGAGCCCGCAAGGGTAAGGCACACAGAATATTACACATTGTCAGTAAATGACGAGTTAGGAGACCTCCGACAAGCAGGAGACCCGAGAGCTCTCCGACGAGCTAGGAGACCTCTGACTATCTGGCGAGCACCAAGTGACTAGTACCGGGCGCCGAGTGTCGAGTGCCCAGCGAGATTTAGCTGACGAGTACCAAGCAGAGGATCGCTGACAAGTGCCGATCGGAGAGTAGCTGACGTGCCGAGCGCCGAGTGACGAGTGCCGAATGGGGAGTAACAGACAAGTGTCGAGTGACGAGTAGCAGGTGCCACCTCATGACTTAGGCACTAAGAATAGATAGATCTTCATAGCTTAACACTAAGACTTATAATAAAGTGTAATGGATATGAAATAGCTCTATTAACCGAATTGGATAAAACAATGACATCCAAAATTATTGTCTGAGATAGTAATATTGAATATCTTACAGTAATGTTACTAAAATTATTGTCCCAAACAGTAATATTACTACCCCAAACAGTAATATTACTGTCCCGAACACTAATATTACTGGCCCGAACAGTAATATTATGAATATTACTTTCCCGAACAACAATATTACTAATAATATTGACTCAAACAGTAATATTATTGCATGAGACAGTAATATTACGGTCGAAGACAGCAAAGTTGCAGACCAAGACGATAAGATTAATTAATACAGTAAAATGATTGTCCGAGGCAGTTAAATTACTGTCGGAGACAGTAATATAGTAGGCCAAGAAAGTAATATTAATTAAAATATTTTTTTAAGAAAAAACAAGTTTTTTTTTTTTTTTTAAATCAACGACGGAGACCGGCGGTCAACGGCGGTTGGCCTGCAGGAAAAAAAATATTTAAGAAAAAAAAAGGTTTCAAAGAAAAAAAATCAACGGCGGCTGACTGGCAGTCTACGGCGGTGGCGGTCAAAATTAGAATAAGGGTCAAAATTGGGTAATTGGTAAAATTTAATTAAATTAGGATGCAAATCATGAAATTAGAGTTGAATTAGGGTTTCAAAGAATTGGGGGTAATTTTTGTATATATGAAAGGATTTTTCTTATTTGCAAATAAGTTTGAATGAGCTGGATTTATTTGGAATACAAAAATATTGGCCATCCCTTTTTAAATTAAGTGATCTAGCATGAGCCTATTTACCATTTACCTATAAATCTAATCACATACATGCCATAATTTTATTTTTTCCTCAGATCAATAGTAATATAATTCTGCGACGAGTAAAACATAGGGAATTCTCAAGTAATCAAATAAGATTGATGTTCTTCAAATGAATTAATTAATTAAGAAAAAATAATGAATTTTGATACGATCCGCACAAGCTCCAAGACAAAGAATTGGAAGAAGAGAAAGCGAGTGAGATTAATGGAGCCGTTCGTGTTGGGATTGAAGAATAAAGGCTTGAATCAGGCCTTTGAAGAGTCGTTGTTGAGGAATTGGAAGAAAAGGAAGAGGAAAATTCGTTGGACAAGTCGAATTCCATGCATCCGAGATTCTCGCCTATTCTGGCCGAGTTTACCATTCGAGTTATAACTCTCGCATCTGAAGTCCATTTGAGCTGATTCAAAATGATTCGGAAAGCTAACTGAAAGATCTACAACTTTCATGTTTTGAGCGAAGAGATATTCGAAGTGGAACAGTGTCGAAATTGAGCTTTAATTGCATGCACGTGCACAGCCCAATGTCGCGAGTTAAGAAGGGTGATCGAGAAGTCGACTTGAAGATCAAGTTATCTAATTTATTCATGCACGTTTTTAATTTAGTATTTATTATATTTTTATTATTTTAGAGTCCTTTATGGTTAGGATTTGCTTATTTATTTATTTCCTTATTATAGTTTAGGTAGGAGTCCTTTTCCTTGTGAAAAAGGAGTCTTTTTAGACCTTATAAATAGGTTGCCAATTTGGCTTATTTTATAAGACGAATTTTAATGCATATTTGAGTATTTTGAGAGTTAATTCTCCTTCGCTGTTCTACAGCAAATTTCGGGATTTTACAAGTGGATTCTTGTAACTTTCTTAGCGCCATAGTATTGGTTTCTGGTTCTCTATAACCACGGGGTCAATATTATATTTCACCTTGATAATAATGGTTTCTAGCTCTTTATAGCTATGGGGTCATTGTTCCTTGCTTCCGCCAAACTTGAATCTTTGTTTTTGGGTGTTTTCGATCTTGCTTCCGCATAGGGTATTTGGGTCTCGTAACAAGTTCTACGGGGTTCGTATCAGTTGGTAACCAGAGCCAACATCCAAAACAGGTTTCACCTATCTTTATTTTTTTTGTTGTGTCTTCTAGTTTATCTCACCTATTCTTGAGTTGTGTCCTCTAGAGTCTTCGTCAAAAAAAAAAAAAAAAAATCGAATTTTTGCTTTTATTTCAAGTTCTTTTCAGCCCCAAGATAGGGTTTGGTTTATCCGTGTCAAAAAAATAAAAAAAAAATTCGAAATTTATCTTTTATTTGTAGTTTTAGAGCCCAATTTAGGTTTTGTTAGTGTCGTTAAAAAAAAAAAGAAAAAAAAAATTGCTTTGATCATGTCCGAGAAGGCCGGTTATAAAGGAGAAAGAATTCAGCAACGTAGGATGTCGCCAATGGATAAACGCTTCCAGGAACTCCAAGATCGGATGGAAGGAATTGTTAACCAACTACAGGAACTACGCAAAGATCAATATGTTCGAGGGCCATACGTACGACGTGATGTTCACCAATCAGTTATACCTTATCCTTGTTGGGTTTCGGGCACGCGTACGCAGCGGAAAACAAAAATCTTATGCGATTTAAGCGAGTTTAAAACACATAAGCACATGCCCGATAATATAAACTCAATTAATTGCGTACATTTGCGCTTCCAGCGAAAATTAAAAACAATTTACATGCTAATAATTTCTATCGAATTTAAATCAATTAACATGCTCGCGTTTAAACCAAATAACATGCTTGCAACGATTTAATCGATTACACATAATCACATAAAATCATACGAAACAAACATGAATACATAGGTTTAAACAAAACTCAAATCGAAACTAGGGTTTCGCGTGTTTACCTCTTGAAGCGTGAGGTAGGAGCGTATAGCACGTCGAGATTGCTACGGAAACCAATCCGTACAATCGGGGCAGCAATGGAGTGCAGCGGCAGCAGCGGCGGATTGACCACGGCGGCGCGTGAGCTTCACGCGCGGACTTCCGGGGCGGCGCGTGGGGCAGCGTGCGGCTTCGGCTCGTGCGTTGCTCCTCGATTCTTCGATCTACAGTCTTCCTCCTCTCGGATTTCACCTCGTATACTTCGATCTACTAAAACGTGGCACTAGACACGAAGTAGTTAGAATTAACGGAAGAAAAGAAAGAAGAAAAGAATACCGAAAGGGATCGGCCAAGGGATGGCCGATTCCGGCGACGGGGCGGCGTCAACGGCGGAGGTGGCCGCGCGAGAGAGAGAGCGAGAGAGAGAGGTGGACGGCCGCTTTAGGGTTAGGGTTTGTTGTTTTTTTTTTGTGCAAGGCCTATAAATCATGTATTTATAGTCCCTTGCATAAAACCCTAACGGGCTTAAGTTGGACTGGGCCCAACAGCTTAAGCTCGTTAGTTCCTTTACTTGCTCGTCTCTCTCAATTCAATGATCGGAAAATTGTAACGATTACATTTTCGGAATCATTATAATGTCCTCGTCATTACGAGTGCCAACTCTCGTTTTCCAACTTTCCAAAAGTGGAAACCCTAGTTCAGTGCACTTTCTAAATTTGGAAACTTCCCGATTTAGAAAGTTCACTAATACGTTCGCCTACTCTTTTCCTTTTCTTATTCTCATTCATAATTCCAAATTACGAATGTTGGACCCAATCGTATTGACTTCCAATCATGCAAAGATAAACTATTTTATCTCTGACCGTTTATTCAAAGATCTCATGTGCACGAGCAGTGTGACCCTCGATGGTTCAGGTGTAAGCTAGCCGTGGGCCCACAACCCTTTGTGGTCAAAACTCGTCCCCTTCGAGTTACGATTAAGATGAAGCTCGTTTCACCTTAATCACCCAACGAATCAAGATTGGCGTCTAGCAACTACGCGTCATGATTCCCTAGATACAAATGAAGTGCCTGCAAGAACCTTCAGATATAGTTAACGTACAGTACGGTCCCTTCGATTCATATGTCCCGATCGAACTAGAGGCATTGGTTCATCGAGACCTCTTTATATGTTCGATGACGGTGCGATCGTTCTAAGTGTTGTAATCCTTACGTGCATGACTTAGAGAATCGAATTCTCTAATCATCACCTAGTCAGCTCTGGCCAGAGACTTAGAATGATTACAAACTTTCAGAACACACAGGACATCCAAGACTATTCTAGCGATCGAATCCCCGACTACAATGCACAGACCTCCCACTAGATTTCGGACTGCACGAACACTGGCCCTTGGGATGGTCCTCGGTGGAACTCAGGGACAGGTCACGATACAGCTGGTCCTCTAGTGAAGTCACGGTGATGTCTAGGTCATAAGGACTAATGGTGTACAACTATACCATAGATATCTCTACTCGATTATTGGGAACCACTTAGAGATTTCTAGGGTGAGGGAGTTCAGTGAACTCGTCAACTTACGAGCACCCACTTATGCATGCCGATATCACAATACCGTTTACTGATGAGATGCAGTACACATACACTAAGTGCTAGTCTTCATGGGAAAGGCCGATATCCTCATTAGTTGCGTAACCCTTCGACTAGGAACACGTTTAACAGTTATAATACTTAAGTAAATATCTCACGATCCTAACGATCAATTACTAGTACTTGTAATAACTGTAAGGACTATATCTATGCTTGTGACAAAGGGACAAAGATATAGAATGCCAAGGTGTTTTATCATTAATACGAATAAAGGTTCGTTTATTACAATAATAAATACGAAAGACCACAGCCACATGTTGGCTTGTTGGTCACCTACTCTAACAATCTCCCACTTGACCTAAAGCCAACTACCCATAAATCGCAATCCCATCGACTCTCGATGTTTCTCATGGACCGATCTCGGTAAAGGCTTCGTGAAGGGGTCTGCAACGTTCTCTTCCGAGGTGACTCGTTCAACCTTAACTTCACCTCTATCAATGATCTCTCGGATCACGTGATACTTCCTCAGAATATGCGTCGACTTCTGATGAGATCGTGGCTCCTTAGCTTGCGCCACGGCTCCGGTGTTATCACAGTACAACGGTACTGGATCACTAGCATCAGGAATAACACCCAACTCTTGGATGAATTTCCTTATCCAAGTCCCTTCTTTTGCAGCTTCGGACGCTGCAATGTATTCCGCTTCGGTAGTGGAATCGGCCGTCGTGCTTTGCTTGGAACTCTTCCAACACACGGCACCACCATTAAGCATGAATATAAATCCAGAATTCGACTTTGAGTCGTCCACATCCGATTGAAAACTAGAGTCAGTAAAACCCTCTAATTTCAACTCGGTACCCCCATAGACCAAAAATATATCCTTAGTTCTTCGCAAGTACTTGAGGATATCTTTCACGGCTTTCCAGTGAGCCGGGCCGGGGTTAGACTGATATCTGCTTGTGACACTCATAGCATACGCAATATCGGGTCTCGTACATAGCATGCCATACATTATGCTTCCTATGGCAGAAGCATAGGGCGTCCTTTTCATCTCCTCGATTTCACTAGGTGTTTGCGGACACATAGATTTCGAGAGACGAACCCCATGGGACATTGGCAAGAATCCCTTCTTGGATTCTTCCATGCTAAACCGTTTCATAACGGTGTCTATGTACAGGCTTTGGGATAAGCCAAGCATCTTTCTTGCTCTATCTCTATAGATGCGTATTCCTAATACGTAAGATGCTTCTCCCAAGTCCTTCATTGAGAAACGTGTGGACAACCATGCTTTCGTTTGTTGCAGCATTCCTACGTCATTCCCAATGAGTAGAATGTCATCAACGTAAAGCACTAAAAATATCACTGCCCTCCCACTAACCTTCTTGTATACACAAGGTTCCTCCGGATTCTTCTCAAAATCAAACTCTTTGATAGTTGAGTCGAACCTAATGTTCCAACTACGGGATGCTTGCTTCAATCCATAAATGGATCGCTGGAGCTTGCAAACCTTTTGCTCACTTCCAGAAGATATGAAGCCTTCCGGCTGCGCCATGTAAATTTCTTCCTCAATATCTCCATTAAGGAAGGCGGTCTTCACATCCATTTGCCATATCTCGTAGTCGTACCACGCAGCTATGGCCAGCAAAATCCTAATGGACTTCAGCATCGCGACAGGCGAAAAGGTTTCCTCATAGTCAACACCTTGCCTTTGAGTGTATCCTTTTGCTACCAATCTAGCTTTATAGGTCGATACCTTTCCATCAACTCCAATTTTCTTCTTATAGATCCATTTGCAGCCTATAGGAACAATTCCTTTGGGTGGATCTACCAAGGTCCATACCTTGTTGGAGTACATGGAGTCCATTTCGGATTTCATGGCAGTTAGCCAATGTCCCATGTCCGCATCCGATACGGCCTCATTGTATGTTCTTGGATCTTGTCCAAGATCAACATGATCTTCATCATTTTCGAGGAGGAATAACCTATCCGGCATTTTCCGAACTCTTTCGGATCTACGTACCGTAGGTTCAGGAGGTATATTAGTGGTTTGTTGTATTGGTTCGATTACTTGTTCTTGCGTTTGAACTTCACTTTGTGGTTCTTGAACTACTTCAAGTTCTATCATGCTGCCCTTTCTATCGGATAGAAACTCCCTTTCCAAAAAGGTGGCATTTCTCGAAACAAACGTCTTTGCTTCTTTGACATAGTAGAACTCGTATCCCATCGAGTCTTCGGGATACCCCACAAAATAGCACAAGTCGGATTTACTATCCAACTTATCTCCCACTAATCGCTTCACATAAGCGGGACAACCCCATATCCTAATATGTTTGTAGTTGGGTTTCCGGGAATGCCAAAGTTCATAAGGTGTGGATTTAACTGCTTTGGTGTTAACTCTATTCAGCAAATACGCGGCAGTACGAAGTGCATGACCCCATAAGTATATCGGTAAGTTTGTGAACCCCATCATTGATCGAACCATATCCAATAAGGTTCGATTCCGACGTTCGGACACTCCATTGAGTTGAGGAGTTCCCGGTGGAGTCCATTGGGATTGTATCCCATTCTCTTTTAGATAGTCAATGAACTCGATGCTCAAGTATTCTCCACCACGATCGGATCGTAGCTTCTTAATACTTCGTCCGAGTTGCTTTTCCACTTCGTGTCTAAAATCTTTGAACCTTTCAAAAGTTTCAGACTTATACTTCATCAAGTACACATACCCATACCTAGAATAATCGTCGGTAAAGGTAGCGAAGTAGTTATATCCACCCTTCGCACTAACACTTAGTGGACCACATACGTCTGTATGGATCAAATCCAAAAGACCCTCGGCTCGTTCCATTTTCCCTTTGTAGGGTGACTTGGTCATTTTCCCTTTAAGGCAGGATTCACAAGTTTGTAGTGATTTCACGTCCTCCAAAGAGAACAATCCTTCACTGACAAAATCGTTCATCCTTCTTAAAGAGACATGACCTAATCTAGCGTGCCAAAGTTGTGCGGGGTTTTGATCTATCTCCTTACGTTTTGCTGATATAACATTAATAGGTATTTCATTTGGATTTAGTTCATACAAGTTGTTTAATAGTCGTCCTTTGCAAATTAAATTCTCATTCTTTTGTATAATGCAAATCGAATTTCCAAAAACAAAAGTAAAACCTTCAATATCTAATACAGGAATAGAAATAAGGTTTCTAATGAGCGACGGAACAAATAAACAATCGTTCAAAACAATAGGAAAACTAGAATCCAAAACATTTAAGTAAATTGTGCCAATGGCTTCAGCAGCAACTCTTGCTCCATTCCCCATCCTTAGGTAGGTCTCACCCGCTCTAAGTCTTCGACTTCTTGTCATTAGCTGCAAATCATTGCACAAATGTGAGCCACAGCCCGTATCCAATACCCAAGAAGAAGAGTTGACAGACAAATTTACGTCAATGAAATACGTACCCTTTTCAGAACCTTTCTGCTTTAGGTAAGCCTTGCAGTTGCGGCGCCAATGTCCTTTCTTTCCACAGTGATGGCAAGCATCATCAACTTGTTTGCTAACCTTTGCTTTGGGGCCCCCACTACCTTCACCCACTTCGAACTTGCTGTTTGGGAAGGGAACTCTTTCCTTTCTCTTCTTTTGGAAAGAACTCTTCTTTCCAGAAGTAGCAGCAATGAGAACAGACTTCTCTTTCTTAATGGTGGACTCGAAGCTGACCAACATGTTCATTAACTCATCCAAGGGAGGATCTAGTTTGTTCATGTTGAAGTTCACTATGAACGATTCATAGGAACTAGGAAGAGACAACAGGATCAAATCCAACGAGAGCTCGGCCGGGAAGGTGACATCAAGATTCACTAGCTTTTCAAGGAGAGTGATCATTTTGAGACAGTGCTCGTGGACCGAAGTCCCTTCGCGCAGTCTCGCTGTGATCAACTCCTTTGTAGCAGCGTACCTCGATGCCCTAATATTCTCACTATACATGCTATCGAGATGAGCCTTTATATCGAAAGCATGCAAGTGAGACTCATATTTCCTCGCAAACGCGGGCTCCATGGCGGCTATCATATAGCACCTAGCATGAGTGTCATCTTTCTTCCAAACTTCATAAGTTTCATTTTCAGCATCAGTCGCTGTAGCAGGTATAGTGGCGGGAAGTCTCTCGTTCAAAACATAGAGACGCCCCTCAACAGTTAGCACAAGCTTAAGACTACGCAACCAATCTAGGTAATTAGGGCCATTGAGTTTATTGTCGAGGATTGACATTATGGGATTCTTAGACATAATTATCTGAGACATATAGAGAAGAGGATTATTAGAGATTCGCGTTAAATGATTGTTACAATTAAATGTTTGGACTTATGTTATTTAATTGTTCTCCCACTAATTTTATCGAATTCCACTTCCCTCTAGTAGACAAACGAGAAAACTGATTTTTCTTAATGGGCTTTAGGTCCAATAGACAAATATAACCCGTAGTTAATCTAGCCCGATTATATTTGCCCAAAGGTAGATCACAATCAATCATATCCACAATATGACCCTAAATTAATTTTCCTCACACTTGATAATGACCTAAGTTAATCTCGCGAATATCAAAATCGTCGTGTGTCAAGTCTAACCTACCAATCAAAGATGCTCATAGAACTTGATTATGCCAAACTAATGCAGTTCCTAGTTAATCTAGCCGACCACGTTAATCCAACATAACCCTTTTCTACGGCTACCTTCATCATTATGTCAATTGAATTACAGCTTACTCTACCATAGCACTCCCCGCTAACACGGCTTACTGCACTATAGTAAAGGGCTACACATAATCCAACCGTTGGCAGAAGGAAAGAAATAACTCAACAGATTGGGTTTTTCTTTATAGCTTGAAATGATTCTTAATTAAAAGAATGAGGGATTTTATTAAAATGTTTTATCTCATCAGAAGGTTTTCGATTGGTCTATGTGATTCCTACATCTATGTTCTCTAAAGGTATATGGAAGCGCATATTGTCCTAAGAGGAACATACGACCTAACTATATAATTAATTACATTAATTAATTATCGGGTTTTTCAAAATAATTATAGAACCTCAACTAGCATAAATCATTCAAATAATGTTGAGGTACTACTAATTAAGTTGAATTTATAATCAATATTATATATGTGTTCTATTAATTGAAATCAATTTAACAATTTAAATTAATTAATTAATCTAACACCTATTTACTAAAATAGATGATTGTCGATCCAATTATCTAATTGGGATTAATTGAAAATAATTTTCCAAAAATTAAAATCAATTTGTTTTAAGTTTAATTTTAGAAATCTGAATTTTTTTTTTTTTTTTTTTTTTTTTTTTAATTTTCAGTGGACCGGTTCGGCCCAACCGGTCTGACCGGTTCGGACCGAAGCGGTCCGGTTCTGCCCGGTCCAGCTGACCCAAATCAGTGGGCCGGGTCAGTCGGACCGAGAACCGGTCTGACCGACCCGAATCCACGTGGATTCGGTCAACTAGA
Source organism: Erythranthe guttata (assembly GCF_056151865.1). Taxonomy (NCBI): domain Eukaryota; kingdom Viridiplantae; phylum Streptophyta; class Magnoliopsida; order Lamiales; family Phrymaceae; genus Erythranthe; species Erythranthe guttata. The sequence goes on along the minus strand of NC_142543.1, from coordinate 5,145,443 downwards.
TCGCACACAACCATCGAACCGGCCGGTTCGACCGGTTCGATCCGAACATTTAAAAACCGACATTTTAAAAACAATTTCAGATCCGATTTTCCAATTTTAAACAATTTTAAAGCTGGAAAAATTCTAAACAATATTTCAAAAATATTTTAAACTTACGAAAACTCCCAATTACATAATACGACAATCACTACTTTAATAAATCGAACATGCATAAAATCATAGCATATAAATACGAACGCAATTAATTGCGCAACGAGCTCTGATACCACTGTTGGGTTTCGGGCACGCGTACGCAGCGGAAAACAAAAATCTTATGCGATTTAAGCGAGTTTAAAACACATAAGCACATGCCCGATAATATAAACTCAATTAATTGCGTACCTTTGCGCTTCCAGCGAAAATTAAAAACAATTTACATGCTAATAATTTCTATCGAATTTAAATCAATTAACATGCTCGCGTTTAAACCAAATAACATGCTTGCAACGATTTAATCGATTACACATAATCACATAAAATCATACGAAACAAACATGAATACATAGGTTTAAACAAAACTCAAATCGAAACTAGGGTTTCGCGTGTTTACCTCTTGAAGCGTGAGGTAGGAGCGTATAGCACGTCGAGATTGCTACGGAAACCAATCCGTACAATCGGGGCAGCAATGGAGTGCAGCGGCAGCAGCGGCAGCAGCGGCGGATTGACCACGGCGGCGCGTGAGCTTCACGCGCGGACTTCCGGGGCGGCGCGTGGGGCAGCGTGCGGCTTCGGCTCGTGCGTTGCTCCTCGATTCTTCGATCTACAGTCTTCCTCCTCTCGGATTTCACCTCGTATACTTCGATCTACTAAAACGTGGCACTAGACACGAAGTAGTTAGAATTAACGGAAGAAAAGAAAGAAGAAAAGAATACCGAAAGGGATCGGCCAAGGGATGGCCGATTCCGGCGACGGGGCGGCGTCAACGGCGGAGGTGGCCGCGCGAGAGAGAGAGAGGTGGACGGCCGCTTTAGGGTTAGGGTTTGTTGTTTTTTTTTTGTGCAAGGCCTATAAATCATGTATTTATAGTCCCTTGCATAAAACCCTAACGGGCTTAAGTTGGACTGGGCCCAACAGCTTAAGCTCGTTAGTTCCTTTACTTGCTCGTCTCTCTCAATTCAATGATCGGAAAATTGTAACGATTACATTTTCGGAATCATTATAATGTCCTCGTCATTACGAGTGCCAACTCTCGTTTTCCAACTTTCCAAAAGTGGAAACCCTAGTTCAGTGCACTTTCTAAATTTGGAAACTTCCCGATTTAGAAAGTTCACTAATACGTTCGCCTACTCTTTTCCTTTTCTTATTCTCATTCATAATTCCAAATTACGAATGTTGGACCCAATCGTATTGACTTCCAATCATGCAAAGATAAACTATTTTATCTCTGACCGTTTATTCAAAGATCTCATGTGCACGAGCAGTGTGACCCTCGATGGTTCAGGTGTAAGCTAGCCGTGGGCCCACAACCCTTTGTGGTCAAAACTCGTCCCCTTCGAGTTACGATTAAGATGAAGCTCGTTTCACCTTAATCACCCAACGAATCAAGATTGGCGTCTAGCAACTACGCGTCATGATTCCCTAGATACAAATGAAGTGCCTGCAAGAACCTTCAGATATAGTTAACGTACAGTACGGTCCCTTCGATTCATATGTCCCGATCGAACTAGAGGCATTGGTTCATCGAGACCTCTTTATATGTTCGATGACGGTGCGATCGTTCTAAGTGTTGTAATCCTTACGTGCATGACTTAGAGAATCGAATTCTCTAATCATCACCTAGTCAGCTCTGGCCAGAGACTTAGAATGATTACAAACTTTCAGAACACACAGGACATCCAAGACTATTCTAGCGATCGAATCCCCGACTACAATGCACAGACCTCCCACTAGATTTCGGACTGCACGAACACTGGCCCTTGGGATGGTCCTCGGTGGAACTCAGGGACAGGTCACGATACAGCTGGTCCTCTAGTGAAGTCACGGTGATGTCTAGGTCATAAGGACTAATGGTGTACAACTATACCATAGATATCTCTACTCGATTATTGGGAACCACTTAGAGATTTCTAGGGTGAGGGAGTTCAGTGAACTCGTCAACTTACGAGCACCCACTTATGCATGCCGATATCACAATACCGTTTACTGATGAGATGCAGTACACATACACTAAGTACTAGTCTTCATGGGAAAGGCCGATATCCTCATTAGTGGTGTAACCCTTCGACTAGGAACACGTTTAACAGTTATAATACTTAAGTAAATATCTCACGATCCTAACGATCAATTACTAGTACTTGTAATAACTGTAAGGACTATATCTATGCTTGTGACAAAGGGACAAAGATATAGAATGCCAAGGTGTTTTATCATTAATACGAATAAAGGTTCGTTTATTATAATAATAAATACGAAAGACCACAGCCACATGTTGGCTTGTTGGTCACCTACTCTAACAATCCTGATAAAGAGGTAGCTCGTGATGAAAATTTTGGTGTGAACGCTACAAAATCAATGAGGGAGAGTACGGGACGAGGGTCTGGAATGGATAGATCGAGCCGAGGATATTTTGGTCGAGAAAGAGATGGCGTAGATCAAAACTTCAGCTCACTCAAGTTGACAATACCATCTTTCCAAGGTAAGAGTGATCCTGATGCGTACATTCAATGGGAAAGAAAGCTTGAGCTCGTATTCGATTATCATTATTATTCCGAGAAGAAGAAGGTGAAGCTCGCCGTCGAAACGTTCATTGACTATGCAATTACTTGGTGGGATCAATTTGTCTTAACTAGGCGCCGCTGTGGCGAACCACCAATTGAACATTGGGAGTCCATGAAGGCAATCATGAGAAAGAGGTTCGTCCCTTCACAATATTATAGGGACTTACAATTGCAGAGGTTGAGGCAAGCTACTAAGTTAGAAGAACGGAGTTCGCCGAGGTGGGAATCGCAAAGGAGTTATCCAGCGAGCATGGTGAGAGAATCGTTGCAAAAGCCTAAAAGAGAGAAATCAAAAAACGAGCAGCAATTCAAGACTAAGAGAGAAGAGTGTCCAAGCAAGCAATTCGTGAAGTTTAACATTGAGGATGATTCTACAAAGGAGAAAAAGATTATTTACGTGTCACCACCTCAAAGGAATGATAACATTGAAATTCCCATGGAGGAAAATATTCTAGACATCGTGGAAAGCAGTGGTGTAGAAATTGAAGGGATACAAGAAGATATTGTTGAGTTACAGCCCAAGGAGGATGAAAGGTGCAAAACCGCCCCACCACTTGAAGAAGAAATTGAAGGTTCGGATTCGAGGACGAATCCTTTTGAAGAGGTGGAGAATGATGTGATCCAGCCATGCATCGAAGTTAATTCCGAGCTAAACAAAGTGCACACTCCCATTGTGCATTATGATGAGATGGTGGTGTCGATGTTTGACGCCTTGGGGCTTCGAGCTACAAAACACCCACATTCGTTTACGCTGCAATGGCTAATTGATGATACGTTCTCCGATGTGGTGCAGCGATGTGTTATTATGCTGCCAAAGAGGGAGATTGATTATGAAATCGATTTTGTTTGTACTCCTTTTTATATCTGTCCGGATTCGAGGACGAATCCTTTTAAAGAGGGGGAGAATGATACGATCCGCACAAGCTCCAAGACAAAGAATTGGAAGAAGAGAAAGCGAGTGAGATTAATGGAGCCGTTCGTGTTGGGATTGAAGAATAAAGGCTTGAATCAGGCCTTTGAAGAGTCGTTGTTGAGGAATTGGAAGAAAATGAAGAGGAAAATTCGTTGGACAAGTCGAATTCCATGCATCCGAGATTCTCGCCTATTCTGGCAGAGTTTACCATTCGAGTTATAACTCTCGCATCTGAAGTCCATTTGAGCTGATTCAAAATGATTCGGAAAGCTAACTGAAAGATCTACAAGTTTCATGTTTTGAGCGAAGAGATATTCGAAGTGGAACAGTGTCGAAATTGAGCTTTAATTGCAGCACGTGCACAGCCCAATGTCGCGAGTTAAGAAGGGTGATCGAGAAGTCGACTTGAAGATCAAGTTATCTAATTTATTCATGCACGTTTTTAATTTAGTATTTATTATATTTTTATTATTTTAGAGTCCTTTATGGTTAGGATTTGCTTATTTATTTATTTCCTTATTATAGTTTAGGTAGGAGTCATTTTCCTTGTGAAAAAGGAGTCTTTTTAGACCTTATAAATAGGTTGCCAATTTGGCTTATTTTATAAGACGAATTTTAATGCATATTTGAGTATTTTGAGAGTTAATTCTCCTTCGCTGTTCTACAGCAAATTTCGGGATTTTACAAGTGGATTCTTGTAACTTTCTTAGCGCCATAGTATTGGTTTCTGGTTCTCTATAACCACGGGGTCAATATTATATTTCACCTTGATAATAATGGTTTCTAGCTCTTTATAGCTATGGGGTCATTGTTCCTTGCTTCCGCCAAACTTGAATCTTTGTTTTTGGGTGTTTTCGATCTTGCTTCCGCATAGGGTATTTGGGTCTCGTAACAAGTTCTACGGGGTTCGTATCAAATTTTCTCTCGATTAGTTTGGAGATCTATTTCAGACAGGTCTAAAAACTCAATGCCTTAACCCGACTCGTTTTTCCATAAACAGCGTCATTTGATAGAGGTCGATTTAACTACCATCAATATTGGCTCTTCTCGAACATCTTCTTTAATTTCAATCGTTGGAAAATTACTCCGTTCACCTAATATCCCCAACGCTCAAGTTAGTTTTAGGAAAAACAGTTCAAGAGATAGTAAAATAATTAGGAAAACGAATAGAGAAGACGATATAGAGATCGATATATTGAATGTGTGTTTTAGTGTGTGTAGGAATGTGTAATGTGTGTAAAAACAAAGCACCTTTTATGGTTGAGAATATGATATATTTATAAGTCATACATATTCTTCAGGCTTTATAAATCATGCATATTTATAAATCACAATTTTATTGGATCCAATTCACCAATAGACTCCAAGCCCAAATTTTTATACCGGTTCAATAGTTTGCCAGATTAAGCCCCATTAATGGGTATCAATATCCTCACAATTGGGCCTACTTGGTGGACAATGAGCTTATATATAACCACATGCATCACAATTTCGCTTGCACGATTGGGCCAACATGTTGCACAATGCGCACATATATAAGCAAATGTTCCCTTGATTCTTCGTTTCTCTAAGAGTCCATTTGGCTTTATAAAAAAATATTTTTAGGAGTTTATAAAGTTAGTAATTAATAAGATATTACTCCCTCCGTTCCTAAATAGGTGTCGTTTTTCACCTTGGCACAAATCTTAAGAATCTCAATAAATATGTCTTGATTATAGGAAAATAGATATTGATGGACCAAAATACCATTGTTTATTAATTAAAACAGGAAGAGTGCTATAGAGTTAATAAGGGTAAAATTGAAAAATAAGCAATTAATGCAGCATTGAAATTGTAAAGTGACAGATAATATGGAACAAAAAAAAATTTCAAAAGAGACAGATATTATGGAACAGATGGAGTAGTAATTAATCACTTAACAATTCTCCCAAAAAAAAAAAAACAATCTCTAACAGTCCCCCATAACTCCAGATCATGATGTAATTATATCCACATTCATATTTATCTTAGAGACAAAAATAGGGAGAATTTCATTTGCTTCTAAATTTAATTAAACAAAACCTATGTTTGGTTATGTTTTCATTTCATTGTTATTATTTTCTCCGAATGAATTCGTGTTTGCTTAGTTTTAAACAATACTAATAATAAATAACAATTTCTAAAGTTTTTCTCCCCTCCAAAAATTATCCTTCCCTCTCCATGCACCCTAACCCCCCATGGCATGGAGATGCCAATGCAGCAAACCGGGAAATCATCTTCATTGTGGATTCTGAGGAAATGCAAAGTAGGCGATCCGCTACGACCCCATATTTTTACAAAAGAACAGGGTCCCAAAATATTTTATATACACTTTATACATTATTATTTTTTTATTTATAATATATAATTTATATTGAAAACTCAATTCTAAAATGAATTTAACCATCATTTTAGTCCATTATTTTTATCAATTACTTATACTTTTTAATATATTTAGTTTCACCATTGAATAAACAATTGGATTCACCACTAGGGGTGGGATGGGGGGTATTTTGAGTTTTTCTTCAAATCTTGCCTTAAAATTATTTGATTCTACACCACATTCATTAATCTGCATATAATTACACACACGTGTATGTGTGTTTAGTGTATTGTTATTTAACTAATATTACACGTATTAAATATTTTTTTTACTGGACTTGATTCGTTGATTTACATTGGTAACTTATTTTTTTTCATTAAAAGAATTTATACTAAATCAAATAATGAGATGTTAAATAAAAAAAATATAGATATGGTGTAATGTAAAAGTAGTATAGCACTAGCTATACTACTATACATGATGCAAGGGTTAGCTTTGTTGGAAACATAAATACATATCAAATCAGCTATCACTGCAGGCATGTACAGATATGGAGTAGTAGTATTTGATATAATTATACAATGAGCCCCAAAACTTTTCCTTAAATTCGGTCAACCCTCAAATTCTTGCATGCTCACACTTACACTCAGACATCTAAAAATGGGCAAAAAGGCCCAAAAGCAAAAAAAACAGGGGGCAGACAATAAAGTTTAGTTTCTTGTTGGAAAAGTACACAAAAAAGTGCCCGGTTTCAGCCGTATCCGTACTGTTTTACGCCGCCTGGCTCAGCCCCCTTGCCCCCGTCGGTGACTAAACTGCACGCGCAACCACTTTTTTCGCCTTGGAAATCGCCGCGTCTGTCCCCACTTAGCCGGACAATTATATAAATAACCAAATCTTCCTAAATCCCTCTCTCTCTCTCTCTCTCTCTAGATCTCTTTCTCTCTCTTTTTTTTTTTTTTTATAGCCATTACATACTCTTACATCACGTACTAAAAGCTGGAATATTTTTGCTTTTTGGGTCTATATATCAACTTTTGCGTTGCACCATCTTTTGCGGGGACTCGGTTGCAAATATTTGAAAATGATGACGTCATCTTAGGTTAGGGATGTAGTGCATCATTTCCAACGAATATGGTTTTAATCGTGACCTCATGATTATGTTGATGCAAACGCCCAAAATATTGTCAAAAGCACTTTATTGGAGTGGATGGTAATTAAATTTCAGAAAGTATAATCTAATTTTAATTTGATTATAATTAAAATGGAGAGTTGCTATTTACACCTCCAAATTATCTCATTTCACCACTAAATTTATATTAAATATTATAAATATTCTTTAAATTTGTAATCTGCCACATTTCTTTATATTTGCTTAATCCTCATGTGTTCTAAATTTTATTTTATTTTGTAATGAAATCTAAAAGTGTAAAGCAAGATTTTAATAATCGTTTAATTTGAACTAGTGTCCGAACATTTGTACGGAATAAAACGTAATCCATTTTCTAATTTTTATTTCATAAAAAACAACTATATCAAAAATTTATGTTTTTTTTTTTTTATTTTAGTCTACATAAGCTCTCTTAGTTTATATCTCGAAGAACATGAATTCATGATGTTTTCTACATTTGTGTGTATTTCTCTAACGAATGCATGGTTCACTTGTGGTAGAATTTTGTTTCAAAGACTCTAGTGGAAAATGGCGGATTTTTTTTTTCTTTGTGAATATTCTAATTAATTCTGTGGTGGAAAACTTATAAATTTGTACAAATATAGGTGAAAAAGGAAACATAGATAACATATGAAACATATTTAATTTTGTGATGAAATAAGATATTTGAGAGTGGAAATACCACGTCTCTTAAAATATTAATAACAAAGTTTGATTTTTTTTTTTTATTCAATGATAAATATTTTGATGTATTTAATTTGTAGAAAAAATATAGTGGCCAGAGAAGAAAATTAAATATACTAGATACTACGATAAAGGTATTATGATTTAAGTCGGAGGTACGAGCAATGTTTGGTTCGATTTTCATATTCATTTTTTTTTCTCGAAAATGAATTTATGATTGTTAAGATTTTCAAAAAAAAAACCCATATGAATCTTAAAAGTTTATTTCTCATCTGCAGACATGATTTGACTGCTAGATTACAAGATTTTATGCCACTAAAAAATCAAAAAAGTTATTTTATTATTCAAATTCTTCTTCTAAAATATATTTTTCCAATATAATTAAACATGATTTCGCTGCTATAATTTATTTTGTCTCATCCCAAAATATAAAAAAATTACATAATTTTAATTCTCAAAATTATTCTCTCAAAACTTATTTTTCCAAAATAAAATGAAAATGAATCCAACCATTGCCATAGTACTTTTTTTCTTTTGGAATATTGTATGTTTAAAATTATTTGAAATACTTATTTAAATTTACATCTTAGTTATATATGACTTATTGTAATTTCAAGATTAGTCTAACATATTTCATATTAATTTTTCATGTATTGAAATAATTATTTTATTTCTTTTTGAAATACTAGCACGTGCAACACACGGGAACAATATGTAGTTCAGTCTAATTCCAAAATAGTTTGAAGGTTTTGGTTTTCAAAAAAAAAATCAAAAATCATGTCTAACTTTATAAATTACAAAAAAAGATAATTCAATTCGAATTTTCAACCTCAAATAAAATATAGATATGTAACACAAATAAAATATTTGGAGTTATATATATTATAAAACTAAAAATCCAGAACTTCAAAGATTTTTCACATATTTTGGTTCTAATTAACACAAAAAAAACCTTTCAAAATCAAGAATTAAAAGGAAAAATTATTCAAAAGCTCAAACTTTCGGAGTGAAATCTCTGTCCTTTCCGGCTTCCACTACAGACCATAGTAATATATGAGTAGCCTTCGTATAGTTGGTGAGATTAGCCATGATGAACTAAATATTGGTATATTGTTTGATATTTGGTATCCCCAATAACATGTCGGGTTGACCCACAAATATTATGTTATCATGTATTATCTTGCATTTTACTCATTTTTTTATTGGATCTTAATTCCAAGGTATAATAACACAATTGAGTTTTATTAGATTATTTAATTTTAGAGTAAATTACACATACACCCCTGAGATAAGTTAAAATAATTTTAAGGTCCCTATTGTACTGGTAATTACAATCACCCCTGAAACATTGTTAGAAACCCTAATGAAATAATGCATTGGATAAGTTATTCCGTTATGGTTTTAACGAACTATTAGTTTCAGATAGTGGCCGGTGGAGACAACATAGAGATAGGGGTGACACAGTTCTCCTAACATTTCTTAAATTCTTATTATTTTATATAAGATTTACAAATTTTCGTCTATAGTAGCATTTATGCCGCCGGGCGAAATAATGTAGTGCATATCAGTCCCCAAGACATGAAATCTTGGCTCTGGTAATTGTTTCAGGGGTGTGGTTATAATTACCAATACCCCAGAGACCTTATTTGAACATATCTTATGGATGCATGTGTAATTTATCCATAATTTTATTTTGGTTAATCTTATCTTGATAACAACGAAGTCTTAGGAGAGTAAGCGAGAACAAAGTGAAATACACTTAAGCCTACTAAATTTTATTAATTTAATGATATATTTTGTAACTCATTATCCTCGATAGGGACTAGGGATGGCCATAGGGCAGGTACGGGTAGACCTGACCACGGTTCGGTTTGGTTCTGGTTTCGGTTTCGAACCGCCGATTTCGGTTCTGATTTTGGAAGAACCGGAACCGAACCGAAAAAATCCGGTTTCTTGCGGTTCGGCTCCTAATCGGTTCCGGTTCGGTTCACGGTTAGAACCGGTAGAACCGCCGGTTCTTAATAATACTTTTTTATTTATTATATATATATATATATATATATATATATATATATATATATATATATATATATATATATATATATATATATATATATATATATATATATATATATATATAGAGAGAGAGAGAGAGAGAGAGAGAGAGAGAGAGAGAGCTAGGAAATTAAATTTTTTGTTAAACCGGTTCAAATGGGTTCTAACCGTCGGTTCTCGTTCTAAAAATGAGGAACTGGAATCGAACCGGTTTTTTCGTTTCCGGTTCGATTCTAAAACCGTTGACCCCGGTTAGGTTCCGGTTCTAACCGAACCGGTGGTCAGGTCTAGGTAGGGGGCGAGTTTTGGAATACTCGCACCCGCTTTGGTAACAAACTTTCCCACTTGTACTCACCCCATATCCGTTCCGATTTGATTTAAATAGACCCGCCTCTGCTCCTTATAAAACCCGCTCCGTACTTGCTTTGCACCAAACCCTGAAAAAAAATATAATTAATTATATTAAAATGTTATTTAATTGAAATATCTTAAAATTTAGTATTTTATATTATAAAATATACATAAATTAATTAATAAAAATATATAAATGAGTTGTATACGAGGTGGTTACGTGATGCATATATTCAAAGCCCGTAACCACCTCCTATCTGTTACGAGTTAAATTTTTAAAATCTGTACCCGCCCCATTAGCTACAGCGTGGGGATTACCGGCCGGTAAATCCGAGAAGGGGTGAGGCGGATTAAATTGTCATCCCTAATTGGAATGGAGAAAATCTATTATTTAAACAGAGTTATTTGTTTATTAAGTATTAATTTATCGAAGTTTTGAGTGAAGAGTCGGTATACATACCCTCAATTAAAGTGAATTTAGTTAATGGGGCAAATAAAAAATATCTCCATGACAAGAGCACTTAATTAAAAACGGGACATCAATTTTATTTGTCTTTCGCAAATAAATCCAACTCATTCAAACATATTTACAAATAAGGAAAAAAGTCTTTTATGTATACCAAAATTACCCTCAACTCCCTGAAATCCTAAATTACTCCAATTTCGTAATTTACACCACAAATTAACCCAATTTCACCAATTAACCAATTTTGACCCTCATTCCAATTTTGACAGCCACCGCCGATCTCCGGCGTTGACTTTTTTTTTTTAACTTTTTTGTCTGAATTTATTTTCCGGCAAGTCAACCGCCGTTGACCGCCAGTCTCTGGCGTTGGCTTGTTTTTTTTTTCTCCTGGAAACTTAGTTTTTTTCTTAAAAACAATATTTTAATTAATATTAATGTCTTGGCCTGCTATATTACTGTCTCCGACATAAATATTACTGTCGGAAATAGTAATTTAACCATCTGAGACAGTAATTTAACTGTTTGAGACAGTAATATTGTATGAGAAAGTAATTTTATTGTATTAATTAATATTAATTTGTGGCTATATACAATACTAATTCCACTTGTGCAAGACCAAATTAAAGAAAGAGTCGAAAAGATTCTATTTATCAAGATGAAATGACAATTATATCCATAAATTAAATTGGCTTTTGTTTGCTCATGCAAGACCAAATAACAAATAATGAAAAGAAAAGGAGAAAACAAAGAAAACGTGAAATAAAAAAAAAAAACCTAATCCCCCTCCTTTGTGAAACCCTACCCTACGCCCAAGCTCCGCCGCCAGAGACGCGCCGCCCAAGCTCCGCCATCGACCGCCGCTCTTGATGTGACGTTCTTGATGTCTTGTACATATTTCTGAAACCTTGGATGAATTTGGACAATAAACTGGGTTTTCGCATTCGCCTTTTGCTATAAAAAATAAATGAATATTGAAATAAAAGTAATTGAAAAATAGAAAGTTCAAAAAATATGAAACAACTAAATTTCGACATTAAGGTGTCAAATATATGTCCATAAATTCGACACCTTAATGTCGAAATTTAGTATATTTGGACTAATTTGCTAACAGTTAAATTTCGACACTAAAGTGTCGATTTTGTACTCCATAATCGACATCTCAATGTCGATTTTTACCTATAAAATTCGATATGTACATGTCGACCGCGTTTACGCGGGATTTTTTTTTGGAAAAACGATTTCTAGCTAAAAAAAACACATAAATGCATACCTTCTTGGGTTCTTCCACCGTAGAATCTTCTATTTTGATGTCTTCTGACTCCATACTTGCCATCTTTGTAAGATTTGTTGAGTTTTGATGATTTTGAATGTTTGGGTTTTGTGGGTTTATGGAGGAGGAAGGAGAAATGTTTAGTGGATTTTGGAAGATGGAGAAGATGAGAGTTAGTCTTGTGCTTTCGTGATAGGGTTTTTAATGTTTTTGAGTTTTTGGTATTGCACATTTGGAGTTTTTTATTTTTTTAACAAATAAGGGTATTATAGTATTTATACATTGAAAATTTTAATTTCATCTTGCACAAGTGGAATTAGTCTGGCATATAGCGGCAACCTTAATTTTATCGTCTTTGCCGCAATTTTGATGTCATCAACCATAATATTACTATCTCCGACCTTAATATTACTGTCTCCGACCGTAATATTCTTGTCTCGTGCAATAATATTACTATTTGGGACAGTAATATTAGTAATATTGTTGTTCGGGACAGTAATATTAGTGTTCGAAACAGTAATATTACTGTTTGGGACAGTAATATTAGCAATATTACTATTTTGACATTTAATAGTACTAGCTCAAACAATAATTTTGTTGTTAACACAGTAATTTAGAGAGAGAAAAAAAATCAACGCCGGTTGACTGGCCGGAAAAAAAAATTCAGAAAAAAAAGTTTATAAAAAAAAAAGGTCAATGCCGCAATCTGGCCAGAAAAAAAAAATCAGAAAAAAATTATTTTCTGAATTTTTTTATAAAAATGGGGGTTAGTGGTATATTTTTTCAAATCCGGGGTCAATCTGCAATATTGATGAAGTTAGAATGCAGCGGATGGAATTGATGAAAATTATATTATGGAGGGCATTTTAGATAAAATACATGGACATGGGTTTATTTGCAAGACTACTTTTTGTCTTGACCTATATGTATATTTTAAGTCCCTTAGAGCAACTCTAATGCTAAATATCAAAATTGAATTAACAAATATTCATTTGATATTTGAGATAATATTTTAATATTGATTAAAATTCATCTACTCCAACCATGGTTGTCAAACTAATTATCAATTGAAAGTTTATGAGTGATTTTATTTGTAATTGTCACATGTCTACTTTTGATTGGATGTTTAGATAGTTTCACTTTTGATAACTCAATTTTCAACAAGTATTTTTACATCCCAAAAGTTGAATTATCAAAATAGAATCCTAATTTAACAACTCCATTGGAGTTAAAAATTTCTATTTTTTGGTGTATAAATAGTGGTTAATGATTTGAATACCATGTTTGATAATCCATTAGAATTGCTCTTATCATGAACGTATTCGTCATTTGCTATAGTTGTTAGGTATCAATTTATCGAAGTTTTAAGTCAAGTGTTGGTATATATATATATATATATATATATATATATATATATATATATATACCCTTAATTAAAGTGAATTTAGTTTTTGTTGCACTTTCTTTAAATTTTATAGATGGCTCCCTATGCAAAACTATTATTACGGACAGAGGATAAAGAAACCACCAACATTACTATCTATATATTGCATGGACATTTAATTAATTTGCTACATAAGTAGAAGTATTGTTTTTGTTACACACAACAATTAATGTGTCGAAATCAATTATGCATGTCCAAAATCCACCATCTTAATAATGAGGAGGGACATATAAAAATTAAAATTTATTTATTGCGTCACCCTTGGTACCTCTTCTTCATAAATAGTAATTTTTTAATTTAGACAAATGATGATTAATTATGCATATTATGTTTACAAATCACTTAAAATAACAAAAAAATATCACTAAATAATGACATAAAAGACAAATTAATAATTTCGCTTAAATAATAATTTCTTTCGATCCCGACTCAATTAAAATAAACTAAATTATTAGTTCGATAATTTAATATTCTTTTAAATTAATAGATTTATTAATTTATACAAGTAATTTACTATTATTTATTTAACTAACAAAGCTTTCAATTATCAAAAAAAAAAAAAAAAAAAAACTAATTAAGATTTCCACGCCTGGCTATCGTAGGTTCAGCTAAAACATTAAATTCACATAAATTGAATTGATTAGATCTATTCGTTTTAATTTAATAAATAATAATTAAACTATTCCAAAACATATTAATTAATTATGATGGTAAAGCTATGATGAGACCTTTCGGGCATTAAAGATGCTCAACAAAAAATGTCAGTATGTTGTGCTGTTTTTATGTTACATCAATTAATGTATGGAATTCAAGTATTTGCAATTATATGCAATCCAATATTACAATACACCTCAAAATTAATGTGGAGGAATCCAGATTTATTGCGTCACATGATTGATATATATCTACTTAATTATTGAAAAACTAAAACATCATAAATTCAAAGAATAACTTATTGTATGCATAGACGAGTGTCCCTTAATTCATGGAGTATATTTACCACTGTTTTAAAAATCGTTCGAGACAGTCGATTAGTCTTCGAACCGGAGGCGGTTCAATAGCTTTGCGATTTTGATGCAAAATTTTGAAAAATCTATTTGGTCCACGAGGTGGTTTGAGGCGGTTCAATTGGGTCACAAAATTAGTCAGAAATCATTATTTATTTCTTTATTTATTTTAACCCAAAATAAAAGTTTAGGCTTTTAACAAAAAAAAAAGTGAGTTCATGTTTTGTTTATGCATAATTTTTTAAGAGATTAAATTCTGAGCGGATCAGCCGATATTTAGTATAACACTCTTAAAGTCTTAACTCTTAATAAACCACCATGATTATAATCATGGTTAGAGGAGTTATGGATTATATATGCTGAGGTTTTCTTTTTTTTTTTTCTTTTTTTTTTCCAATTATTAGAATCTTAATTATATTTTTATTTAAATTACTCACGTGTCAATCATCCTATGGCATCCAATTTTCCTATTAAAATAGGTCATCCGGTCTAAATTTGCATCCATTTTCGAATGCATAAGATTTTCGTTTTATTTGTATTTTGTAAGATTTTTATTATATTATGACCTTATTATTATTAAAATTTTATTATGTGATTAGGATATATAAATGACCGGAATATAACCATGTTTAATTTTATATATATATATATATATATATATATATATATATATATATATATATATATATATAGAGAGAGAGAGAGAGAGAGAGAGAGAGAGAGAGAGAGAGAGAGAGAGATTTGTTCAACCCTACACCCGGTGAAAAACACTGAGTGGGTCTTCTGCTGCCACGTGTCTCTTTTTTGTATTTTATAATAGATTCCACGCTAGGGTTTACCTTTAGGGGTTTTAGAAAAAAAAAAAAAACACGTGACAGCAGAAGACCCACCCGGTATTTTTCACCGAGTGTAGGGTCGAAAGAACCTATATATATACATGATAACTAGAAGTATATTACATTAAATTTGAAAATTCGGTTTATTTGTAATTTATTGTTGATTAATCTCCACCGCGTCGATTTATCGTAGGGCGGTGCTTAACTGCCTTCAAACCGACTCTCATTTTTCACAACCTTGATATTTATTAAACATAAACCATCATCATTAATTAAGTTTTGGGACAAAATTAATTTAATCGATCAATTAAGAGAGCATAACCACCTATTATGTCCATGTATCATTATTTATGAAGTGACATCAAAATTTCTTGTTTAAATTAAATATGAAATTAATAGTATCTAATTGTTGATAATAAATAGCAAAAAAGAGACATATTTTAATTTTGATAAAAGTCCTCCGTGAAATATTTTCATTCGAAAAAGGTTCCTTAAGTTGATGCGAAACAAGTACGGCAATGTTTGGCTATGTTTTGGGGAGTTATTTTCATTTAATTTCGGGAAAATATGTTGTCAGAGAATAATTAGAAAATGAAAGTAATGTTTGTTTATAAGTTGAAATGAAACACTGTTGCGGCCAAATCATGTTTAATGATATCAGAAAAATGTATTGTAAGAAAAGAATTTGAAAAATAAACTGATTGCATTTGTTTGTTTTTTTAGTGAAAACAGTTTTTATTCTAACAGTCAAATCATTTTACTGTAGCAGTCACATCATATTTGAAGAGATAAAGATACTTTAAAAGTTGTTTTGAGAACTTTCTTTTAAAACCTTAATAAACACGAATTTGTTGCGAAAAAATAATACAAGTGAGATGAAAACGTAACCGAACATTTGTGAAGAAGGACTTTAGAAAAAGAAACACAACAAGGCTAAAGAAGAAATTAATTAATTAGTGGAGTGTGTGAATTATATATATAATAATAAAAATAAAGGAGAAGCTACCCATCATAATATAAAAAAAATAATTACACCAATAAACATTATATTGTCTGCCAGGTGAGAAATTAAAAAAGGAGATGAGTTGGGCGGTGAGAAAACAGCCAAAGAACCGTTGGAAATTAAACAATAAGGCTGGTGTGTTTGCCCATAGTTAATACCAGAAATCAATATATACATCCCCATTATATTCATTTTTAACCTCACTTCATTTATTACAACACTTATCAACCCCAGACACCTAGTACAACCTCAGCCGTCTGTCTAGGCTGAATCGGCTCATGGACTCGATGAACTGTCTCGATAAAAACTCGAGCTTAAGCTCAAATTTTCCGAGTTCGAGCTCATCTTTAGTTGTTTAATTCGTAACCTCACGAGCTATTATTTTATTATTTTTTTGATTTTTTTATTATTAACATAAAAATAACTAATATATATTAAAAAAATTACAGATTAATGTTTTATTCTATAAGTTCTTTAATATATAAGTATTTAATTATTTTTCATATAAGTAGTTTATAATAAAAACTAAAATTAATTATTTAAAATTTTTTAAAAAAAATATAAGATGAGCTCAGCTCGAGCTCGGCTCATTTGCACCCCTCCGTCTGGGCAGACATTAATTCTTTAATACGTAACCTCAATTAAAATTCTTTTTTTTTTTTGGTTTTTTTTTCCTTCTTATTTATGTGAAAAGAACATTGTGGGAATAACAGATACAAAATTAAATTGAAGTAAATGATTCCAACTGTATATATATTTTATTTAATTTCCTATTATATGACTCACCTACCATTAATTGAATAACAATAAATGAAGTGATCTACATGTTTCTCCATCTTGAGTAAAATAATTAATATAGTAGTAAAAAAAAATCTCTATAAAATTTTGTAATAGTAGAGTATCTAATTAATCTAAGGGGTTATTACTTATTACAATGTAGTAATAATGTTTGTAGTAATTACTCATAACCCCCTCGGAGCCGCCTTACATTTTTCAGAGTATGTCTTTTTTCTGTCTTCGCACGCGTGAGACAACAACAGACAAACCAGGGGTACCCTCCCCCACCCACCTACCCACCCACCTACCCACCCACCCTACCCCCACCACCCCCACCCCCCCATTCCCCAACTATATATAATCCCTCAATTCCCATCATTTTTCACACATCATCCAAAAGTAATTTATCCTCGTACAAAGCAAAACACCACTTTCTTGATTTTCTTCACACACTTTCTTGATTTTCTTGAAAAATAGCGAGATGCAGTACCAGCCGGAGACCCACAGCTACTACTCGGCCTCCTCCGTCGTCATCCACGGCGGCGGGGGGGTTGCGGCGGCGGACCCTTTTGAGAGGGTGGTGCGGCTGGCCTCCGGCAGCGCGGTGGTGGTGTTCAGCGTGAGCACGTGCTGCATGTGCCATGCAGTGAAGAGGCTTTTCTGCGGGATGGGAGTCAGCCCTACTGTCTACGAGCTCGACCAGGATCCGAGGGGGAAGGAGATCGAGAGGGTGCTCTCGCAGCTGCTCGGCGGCGGCTCCGCCGTGCCGGTGGTGTTCATCGGCGGCAAACTCGTCGGAGCTATGGACAGAGTTATGGCTTCGCATATTAGCGGCAACTTGGTTCCGCTCCTTAAGGAAGCTGGTGCACTTTGGCTTTAACACACACACACACACTACAAAGGAAGAAGGGAATTTGATGAATCTTTAATACGGGCCGGGCCGGGCCGGGCTTTTTTGTTTTTGCTAATTAATGATGTTTTTTAGTTGTTGCTAATTAATTAATGTTTTTTTTTTTTCGGTAACTAATTGTTTTCTTCGTATTAGTTAGGAAAATTAATTAGCAGTAGTACGAAGGAGAGAGGTGATGAACACAAACGCACGCATTTTGTGTTTAATTAATTATGTAGTAGTTAATTATGATCTGGTCGAGGCACACATCCTTTGTAAAGACTGAAGCAAAGTTGTTAGTGTTTTCTTGTAATTTAATTTTTAATTTGTATTTTTTTTAAAGGTTATTAATATTTTTTGGGAATTTTTACTACGCATGCATGCATGGATGGACAAATAAATCATGTCTTCTCCAGTCAAATTTCACTAGTTTCTGCATGTTTAATTTGGCGTGTGCCTTCTTCTTCTTATTATTATTATTATTATTATTATTATTATTATTATTAGGGGCAGAACTATAGGGCTTTTTGGTGGGGCTAAATCATATTCATGGGTGTGAATTCAGGAAAAAAAATATTTTTTATGGGCTAAAAGTGTAGGGAATTCAACTATTGGAAGCCCAAGTATATTAATTAATAGATAAATATCAAAATAAAAAAAAAATAATAAAAAATAGGTTTAAAAAAAATTATGCAGGGGCGAGTCTCCACATGGGTCCGCCCCTGATTATTATGTTTACCATGTGTCAGAAACCAAACCGAAACTATAATAGAAATCGAAAACCGAACCGAACTGAAACCGAAGTTTTCCCGTAAATATGAGACGAGAACCGTGTTAGTTGTCCCATTCACACACCTGCATAATAGTTAAAGCTGGATGGACACGTGGCATCAGAATTTACATAAATGGAAAGAGACCTTACTTGTGAGGAGTTGATTTTTATAGATAGAAGAATTAAAATTCTGATGTGTGAGTATGCAGTGGCGGATCTAGACAACATTTTAAGGGGGGGCGATTTTTTTAGGAAAAAATATATCCAACGGGAGGTTATAATTTTGGAGATTTCAGGGGCAGCGCCCCCGAATTTTTTTTCGGGTTATTCACAAAATATTGCTAAAATAAGTATATATTTATAATTTTGAAGTAAAAAAATATATTTTAGTAGTTGTATTTTATATTGTAATAACAAATAGAGAAAGAATATATAAAATTACATAAAAGAATAGAGAAGAAAATAAAAATAGGGGGGGCAAAAACACATATTTGTATAATAATATGCCAAAAAGCAATAAAAAAAAGTTGGAATATTTTTTTCTGGGGGGGCGGCTGCCCCCCCCTGCCCCTTAGTAAATCCGCCACTGTGAGTATGCCTCTTATTAATTTCACATGTTCTTAAACTAGACGTATAACATGAGTGTGTGACATAATATATAAAATAAAATAAATATTAGAAGAATTAGAGTTGACCCACTTTACCAACTCTCATAAATACATGTAGATGATAATAATTAATAATATTTTTTTTAGCAGAATAATTAATAAGAGTTTGATCCATTTCATAAATGAGAAGCGAAGAAAGATGTAGAAATGTAATGATAGATCACTATCAAATTGTGGGATCAAGAAAATGATAATAACAATAGTAGTACAATATTCAAGAGCCAACCAAATAAATAAAACAGATAAAATAAAGTTAAAAATTGTGGTGTGATGACACTTTAGTTCTTGCAATTCCTCACTCGTTGTCCTTGACTCCTAGACTTTGGTTATTGCTACATTTTGGTCTTCATGTCTCCTTGATTTCTCACCTCTTGATTTTGACCGTAACGCAACAATCATAAAAATGTAAGACTTACTCCCGATCTATTGTCGTACATGTGGGGATCCGAGAGACGAATTATTCGAAAAATTGAGATTTTTTAGTGTGTTTCAGTTTTTAATTTTTGAAAAGTGGATGAAAAGTGAATAGAAAATCCCCATTATACTTGAGAGTTTTTTTAGAGTGTTATTTTCTATTAAAAGTGAATGAAAAGTGAATAGATAATCCCATTTGATGCGGTTGGGTTTTTCAGCTTGAATCTTTAAGACCGTTCCATATTGGGCCTGTTCGCCGCAAACTTGTAAAAGGGACCGGGAGAGGTGCTCCCGGATTAGCACTCCGACGCCCAAATTAGAACATCTCAAAGATTCGAAGAAATACATTTATGAGAAAAATGGTATGTTAAAGACCAAGATTATTTACCTTGAGGGTTATGAACCCTCTATTTATAGGAGAGGCTTTTCGGATGCTATTGCTTATATCCAATTCGCTTAATAGAATTGTTTCAAGTCCATA
The DNA here is from genome assembly GCF_056151865.1 of Erythranthe guttata. Taxonomy (NCBI): domain Eukaryota; kingdom Viridiplantae; phylum Streptophyta; class Magnoliopsida; order Lamiales; family Phrymaceae; genus Erythranthe; species Erythranthe guttata. The sequence goes on along the minus strand of NC_142543.1, from coordinate 5,125,145 downwards.
ACACTTTATAAGTCTTAGGGGTTAAATTATGAATATATTTTAGAGTAAAAAGCAATCATCCTCTAAACTATATCCCGTTTTGCACTTTACCCTCCAAACAATTTTTTTTTGCACGTTTTGACATAAACTACGTTTTTTGTTGCACGATGCCTCAAAAAGGGAATATTCAGGGCATTTTTGCCGGAATCTCACACACTTACCTTTCACAGCCCTAGGTTAAATTCTAAGTGCTGAGACGTTTTTACCCTTGGAAAAATCACGTGAAAGGCACGTGTGTGAGATTCCGGCAAAAATGCCCTGATTATTCTCTTTTCGAGGCACCGTGCAACAAAAAACGTTGTTTAGGTAAAAACGTGCAAAAAAAATTGTTTGGGGGATAAAGTGCAAAACGGGCCATAGTTTAGGGGTAAAGTGTTTTTACTCTATATTTTATATTCTTAGTGTTTAAGTCATGAGGTGGCATCTTCAGCTCATCACTCGTCGCTCGACGACTCATCGGCTCGTCACTCGTCAGCTCGGCGCTCGCTACTCGTCGCTCGTCGCTCGTCAGCTCGTCGGCTCGTCACTCGTCAGCTCGTCGCTCTGCACTCGTGAGGTATATTCGGCTCGTTTAGAGGTTTCCAACTCGTCGAAGAGCTCTCACGTCTCTAGCTCGTCGGGGTCTCCTTGTTTGTCTCTACTGACATTTTATTATATTCTTTGTGCCTTACACTTGTGGTGTGACGTCCACTATCGAAATACACTGTGCCAGCAAATGCAATTGTTTTAAAACCTGGCAGTTTCATGCAATCATCTTCCGCGGCTATTACTCCTATGTTAGGCTGATAATTTGAGCTCAATTCTTCAGTAAATCTGTAGATACAGATGTTAGCTTTAATTCGATATATTGTTTAGGTTATTCGGACAAGTAAGGTGATCGTAACGATTGTTCAAATAAGATGTGGCAGCAAGACATTCGTGATAAATGCTTCAAGAAATTGACTAAGTGATATAGTGGAATAATACGGTTGTAAAAGCATTTGGAATCTTATTAAGTGATGGATATTTTTATAGGTGTCGAGTGTACTAAAGCTCTCAAGACTTGAGCATGACTCGAGAGTAAGGTGTTTTTATAGCACTTGTATTGGACTTCAGGTGAGGATCTCTATTTCTTCACGGGTTTTTTGCAATAACCTACCTTGTGTAATCTCTAATTGCCGTAAAACCCCTCGTGTTAAAAAAATTGGCAAGAACCCCCCTATGAAATATAGTCAAAGCTGAAAAAGACCCTAACAGCTTATCGTGTATTACACTCGCGAATTTTGCGTCTGGGAGTATTTTTTGACCTAAGAAGACCCAAATACCCTGCATCTCAAATTTGAAAATTATAAATTCACCCTGAATTATTTATAAGTACCAAAATGAAGTTTTTAATTTTTATTTCAGTCCTTTGCACTTTCAAAAAAACCCTCTCCTACACCACACCCAAAATCACCATTGCCGGACAACTCAAAAAACTCCGAACTAGCCGCCCAACTCAGCCACCACCTCCGCTTCGCCGCCCGCCTCGTCACTTCCCCCGCCGTCACCTGTGGGCTCTATAAACTTCAACCATCATGCTGTGGAACAAATTTTCCATTCTTCGAGGAGATTGCTGGTGAATTTATTGATTTGCATGATAAGTACATGAATTGAATGAGACGTCACGGTCACCAAAAATGGAGGAAAATGAAGTAATGACGGCGATAGAAGCGGCGACCACCGACGCGACGAGAGTCAAAGAGGCCTTCATCTCTCCACCGTCCGACCGGGACAATTTCTCAGAGTACCGGTAGATGTATACAAACGGAGCACCAAACTTAATGGGCGAAACCTGAAGAACCTCCGTCGCCGGATCTCGACCTAGATATTTATCCTTGTTTTTTTGTTTCGGTCGTACAATTTTTTCAATTAGGTTTGGGTATTTCGCTTTATTTTAAATTAGGGATAATTTTGTCTTTTCCTTGAATTCAACAATTAAATCTGATAAATGGGGCAGTGTGCAATATAAAACACAACATAAGGGGTTATTTGTGAATTGTTTTATCACAAGGATTTTTTTGCCAATTAGAAATAACACAGGGAGGTCTATGTTGTTAGCTCATTTCTTCACTATTATTTATTGGAAAAATAAAATGCACACTGAGAATAATATATTTTATTGCTTCTTGATCACTTAAATGTGATATATGTTACTTTGATTCTTGAATTGTTGAAAATAATGATCTATTCAGAATTCTCTTGACGGTTCGTATCTTCTTCCTCGAACTATTCAAATAAGTTCTCATCTTGATTCGAGACTTATTCCAATAATTTATCATCCAGATTATTTGGCTACTCAATTGAGTTCCTTTATTGATCCTTGAATTACTTAACGAGTTTCAATCTAATTCTCTATCAATATTGAATCGTTTTGACTTGTCTATTAGTTGAACCACTTTTATTATGATTCATTGAATCATTTGATTTTTTTCTACGGTAGTTCAATGAATGTAAATCGTTCTTTGCCGACTCTTGGACCATTTAGGATTATTGTGTTTATCCAATAAATCATTCGCTTCATACATACTTTGAATTGATGAATCGGATATCGTTCTTATCTTGACTTCTCATTGATTTTTAGAACCATTTGTCTTTCGAGCTATACAACTCTAGGGATTCAATTCTAACCGTAGACTATTGTTGTTGAGATCCATCTTCATCAATTGTTATCCAAAATCGTAATTGTTCTATTTTCACTTGAATCGTTGTTATACGATCTTGAACTGTGGTCATTCTCTTATTGAAACCATTGATCGTACCTTTCTTTGCTTGTGATTTTGTGACCACAAGATATTATATCACTTGTTATTGGAATCGCAAAACTATTGAACTATGATATTTATTCTTTCCAAAGTGGAACCATCATTGGGATTCAAACTGTAAATTGAGATAGTCGGAAGTATATCCGATATCTCTATATTATTGATTCCTTTGGGGACACCCTAAGGATAATTGACCAGTTGGGCCCGGAGCTTTTCGAAAAAGACCGCGGGGCGGTATTGGGCCGACGGTGGATGGTCTCTTCGATAGTACCCATATTGGATCTAGACCATTGGCATAGTTGGAGGTTAAATGTGCTGATGGATGGATCGGCATGCGCCCGGGCATACCTATTGATTGATTAGCTGGGTCATTCCCTGATCGGTATATAAGGTAGTAACGGCTAAGGGAGTCACAAGGCAGGTACATGTACATGAACAAATTGTTACCATGGGAATCTCCATGCACTACAACAAAAAGTATGTAATGTGACACTTGGTTTGGGACACTATTATATAAGGGATAATTTGACAAACACCCCTCGTTAGCCCCCTCTAATTACAATAAGTCCAAATTTTTTTCTTATTTTTGAGTTAAATCCAAAACAATTAAAATTAATAAAAGTTAATATAGTTTGACAATTATAACCTTTTCTCTTATCACGTTTATTTATATTTAATATTTTATATTTTATACTCAGTTATTCAATATTTCTCATTTAACTCCACCCCCAAACCCTAGATCTGTCGTTCATCCTTTTCTACACAGACCACACCTATGCTGCCCTGCCCCGCCACCATCACCTCTGTCCAACGGAAAAGTTCGTTGCGGCGGCACACAGTGGGGGAGCAAGGCGGAGAGGATCGCCGGAGTTGCGGTTTTCCCAACCCTTTGTTACCACTTTGCAATGAAATTCAAGCAGAAAAATCGCCGGAGTTGTGGCTGCCGACTACGGCCAAACATAATTCACAAGCTACGATTCTGCCACCGGAAGCCGCCCCCTAATTTCCAACCCCCTTCATCCACCACGAATAGAGCGGCGCCCTAACCGAAATCAACGCCGTCGTTCCGCGCCAATGCTTCTCAAAGTGGTCATTAATCTCACCCCATTGGGTTTCGCGGTCTGATTTTCCCTACAACAGCATCTGGCTGATTTTTGGTGGGTCTTCGTCAAGTTTTGCGCAACGGGGACATCAAGTTTTTGGTGGGTCTTCGCCCAAGTTTTGAGCTTGAAGAATAATGAAAGAAAAAAGCTTAAAGCTTAATTGGGAGATGGGGCTGTTGGTTGGAGAAGATCAAGAGGATGGCGGAGCAGAGGTGGTGGTTGTGGTGTCCGGGAGATGGGGCTGAGAGTCTATGAATTTGTAATTATACAGTGGTTTTCGTTAATTACAGAGTGGTTTTCGTTAATTTAATAGTGGTTTTTGTTAATTGATAGGTTTTTAAGTGAATTTTTTTAATGAAATTTGTTAATTACATAGTGGTTTTCACTAATTACATAGTGGTTTTCACTAATTATATTATATAGTGGTTTTTCACTAATTACATAGTGGATTATGTTAATATTAATGTGGATTATTCTTATTTTATAGTAATTATTAAAGTAGTGGTTTTCGATAAATTTAGTGGTTTTCGATTTGTATGCAGTGGATTTTAATTTTTTTTAAATATGAACCATTTAAAAAAGTAAAAAAAAAAAAAAAAAACTTATGTTTTAAATTAATATAAAAAAAACTATTATACGGTTATGTTTTCTACCGTGATTTGGGAGAAGAGGGGCGAATTATACGGCAATGTGATTTTGGGATTGATTTGGAATTGATTTATTTTTGGGAGGGATTTGGTATTAATTTACCTTAATATTTAATTTAATAATTATACTAATAAGTAGGGGTATATATGGGTTTGTAAGTCCAATGGATTTATCTCAAATACCATTAATTAATTAAGGATTTATCAAGAATAAAAAACTCAATGGAGGGTGTTTGACATATTCCCCCATTATATAAATGTCTCAAAGAAAAACTATCAGGACATTTTTTTAAATGTATCTCAATAAATAAATTTATTGGGACAGTTAAATAAAATAAAAAAAAGAAATCGAAGAAATTAATAATTCCCTAGTTTTAAGTTCCCTTCACAACCTTCACTTCTTCGCCGAAGGCCATAACCCGTATTCCAATCAGTTCTCCCTTTTGACCGGCGGCCATATCCAAATACTTCTCAGAGGCGACTACAGGTGAGAAATTTCTTTTCCTTTTCCCAATCCTCTCTCCCCCGTCTCTCCCTCGTCGCCTAATTCCTTTCCAAATTGATTTTCTTGTAATTTTCTGAAACCCTAGATTTAAATTAGAAGATGAAACGAAGGTTTATTGTTTTAAGAATCTCCAGCCATCTTCTTAACGATTAGAGTGGTAATTCTAAGATATTCGTCTATAATTTTGGTGTACTATTATTTTTTTTGTATATTTAATTTTAGGGTGTTTGCTGTTGTAAATCAATTTCGTTGTTGTTTGATAATGTTCTTGTATTCTTGATAATGTTTAAATATACAATTATATTTTTATTTGACAGATTTTATGGACATAGTCTTATATGTGATCCATGGTTAACCTTCGGGCAACCAGATTCAAAAGAAATGGTAATTATCATAGTTTATTGAGGCAATTATCTTACTGTTTCAGAATTGGAATCTGAGTTTTCAGATAGTCTTTTTGACTTGTTCCGTATAAATTTTCACTTCCAAGTTGATAAAGTGATGATCTTTTGCAGGTGAATCATGTGATTTTGCAAGAGCTAAAGGTTTGGTATATAGAATTATTCACGAAGGAATTATATTTACTAAATGTAAGCTTGACAATTGAATTCGCTCTTTTGGCAGGTCAAAGAAGGTCTCTACATCATTTATGTCTGCTCTAGGTGTTATACGGCACCTGATTTTATTTTTGAAGCAACAGAGTATATTAATGATATTGATATTTAGTCTTTTAGGTGTGTGCTTGCTGAGCTACATTTTGGACAGGTACTTGTTGAATTCCTGGTGAGAGTGGAGTATACCAGCTTATTGGCTTTTTTCTTTCATCCCCTGTCTCCCTCCATATTCACATGACAACATTGTAAACTTCAAGAAAGTAAATATTATAGAATTATGACTTTCCTTACTCTTTTTATCTCTAACATCTCTTTTGTTGTTCTTTTTCACTTTCTCCATGAAATACAATACAAGTATAAAGTGGAATATTTTTTCAATTTGAAATCTAATTTTTTTAAACTGTTTGCCAGAATGTGAAAGCTGAATTTATCAAGGTGTTGTGCTTCTATCTCTTTTGAGAAAGGAAACCGCAAAGAAGAAAAGGCGTACAAGTATTGATCCGATTGTGTAAGTACCCCATTATTTTAGTAAATAATTTTCCCCAAATGATGTTTTTTTTTTTTATCTTTTCAGATTATTCACTTCTATTTGATTTTCATCCTACTACAAAATTTTTGAGTTATTCATTCTCATTACTAATTAATTATTCATTCTCATTACTAATTAAATTTTTGTTACTAAATAATGTATTTTCTTGTACATGCAGGTTGCTTGGCTACTTCGGATGATCAACATTAACGTAGATGCTATCCAGGATAGTGATGGGAGCTACATCTAACTTTTCTGAGTTTGTAGTGTTAGAGCACTAGAATGAGTAGTTACACATGATATTCGATCTCATTGGTTTACCGTGGGAGATCGAATATCCCTTGTAGTATCTGTTGACTTTCTTGTACAAACAGTTAGTATTTATATGAATGAATATTGATGATGCTGTTGGGTTTGGTTTGGTGTCTTGATTTTTTTGATATGTGTAGTCGTTGTAGCAGCATATGAAATGTATACGTGGGAAAGTAATGGCGGCACTTAAGAATCCTAAAGTATGTATTAAGACACTTATATGTTAATAATAAATGTCCTAACATGACATTTATAAATGTCGGAAGGTAAAAAATAAGTGTCTCTAGAACATTCATTGTCAAAATTGGGATATTTTATAGGATGTTTAGGCGTGCCTCAAAAACAATTTATTGGGACACATATAAATGTCAAGAAAAGAAAAGTTTATTGGGACAGATAATAAATGTCCCAGGAGCTAATGCAACACGAAACTACGCGACATATGTTTTATTTGCCTCTAAAAGTATAAGTGCCTCAAAATAGTATCTATAGGGACATTTTCGTGTATCTCAAAAAGAGATTTTTGTTGTAGTGATGGTCTCATATTTGATATCCAGAACTGTTACCGTGTGAATCTCCACGAAATTCATAAATGATATCCGGGAATTTCCCGTTGAAATTGTTCTCTACCTGTACATATTGATTGTATTACTTACTCTGATTATAGAGATTGTTGTGCTCTCATACTTTGGCTTTGTACCTTACGAAATTATTCTTCTCTATATGGTCCAATTCCAATATCATGTCCGACTTGTCCATTGTTTTGTTATTGTCCTTATTATTTGATTCATTTTCCCCTTGTACTCCTCACTAAGTCCACTTGGACTTACTCCTCATTTATTTTCCTTCTTATTCTCAATAACATGTGCATTAGTGTGCGATTATGATGAAGACTCTTAGGAATAAAGTTACTTAAAAGTTTTATAGAGTTTAATCTATTTGTATTCTAGTTCTATTTAAAGATGATTGTAATTCGAGAACTCTGTATATGAGATTGGCTGTGAGCTTTGGTTGCCACTTGTATTTAATTTTATTGTTGAGAAATTAAGTGAGAGTCATTGTATTCATTGGAAGTCATAATATTTATTAATCTATCTAAAAAAAAAGCAAGATTACAATGTATTTCTAGAGTGGCGTCACATGTGGGCTCAATGTTTTGGGCCATTTATAAAAAAAATCAATGAAATTGGCAAATAAGTCCGGATCTCATATGGTATTATGTCTTCTGCCGAGCGTCGGCCAACTCTATTGGGCCTTGGCTTATTGGTGCATGCAAATGTGTCCAGATCACTATTATACTTTTCTAATTAAAAGATATATCAAAAACAAAATAGTTAAAATATTTATTAAATAGAAGAATTTATTAGAAAATAATAAATCTCATTTTTGTTTTATTAGCATTATTAAGAAATAGTATGTTTTTTTAATTGCAGGAAACTCCCTAGGGTTTTTGCATACTCAACATTTAAATAGATGATGGGTCGAGTGCTTAATTAAAAAAACTCATAAAAGATTTTTTGTTAGTTTATTTATCATAGAGGGGTTTTCGTTATTTTTAGATTACACATTGGTACATTTTGCAGTCATTTAAAAAAAATTATAAAAAAATTTTTGGTAGGTTATTTATCATAGAGGGGTTTTCGTTGTTTTGAGATTACACATTGATACATTTTGCAGTTAACTTTAATGATGGAGAATGCTAGGATTTTTGGATGATCTGAAATGAATGAAACTACCCCTATTTATACAAATCTACCATCTCAATGGATGGTATTGATAATCTTAATCTAATAACTACGATTATATTCTACGATTTCCTACCAAATATATATATACAAAGAAGATTTCTACATTAATTGGAGGATTCTAGAATCCTCTAAGGATCTTTACAAGTGGGCCTACTTGGACCATCTTCCATAGGACTTACTTGGTGGATCAACATTTAGCCCATTCACTTCATGAAAAATAGGCAACTCGTGACAGAGCGTACTTTATTCGACTTTTGGATGATACTTGTAGAGATAATCTTACAAAAGTTGATTGAATTCTAAAATGGACATTCATTTTATTTATTTTTTGTTTTATAGATAAACTTACTACTCATATATTCATTACTGACCAAGACAATCCTATTTTATATTTAAAACATATGATAAAAATATTCACAATCTTTTAACCACATCCAATTCATATTTTGAAACTCTATTATAATCACAATTTCACAAATTCATTAAAAAAAATGTATTGTTATAATCAGTTAACACAATAATATTACCATGATGACCGGTCAATACAATAATACTAGTTTTTAAAAATTATTGTTATTGTCTGACCGGGAAACACTGTAATATTATTGTAAAAAAAAAAGTGTCGACCAGTCAACGCACAACAAAAGAAATTAGATAAAGAAAAAGTTAACATCGTAACGGCCAGTCAACAACAGCGACGATCAAAATTTTCGGTCAAAGTTGAGGTTAATGGTCAAAATTTGTTAATTAATAAAATTTGGGTTAAATTATAGTTCAAATAATAACATCGGAATTAGAAGTTGCAAAGTATTTTTGTCTCTGATGCACTTAATAAGGAATATTTTGATCTAGACCTCTTATAAATAGGTATGCTCATATGAGTTTATACGAAATTTGTCGTCACTCATATTATATAGATACAAACTTTACAAATAGGGGTTTTTGTGCATAAGTTCCCAACCAAGCATGTTTATTATTCTAGGTTTATGGGCTATATATCTTTCACCAATAAGTCCATCCATATATTTATTATAAATAAATGAAACATTCATGTATATACTCATATTACCCTCAACCATTTATACCTAATTTTTAATTGTAACCCCAATTTAATCAATTTTGTCCACAAAAATCCAATTCTGACCACAAAAATTCAATTTTGACTTTTTTTGGAGCATACTTTAATATGCTCCAATTTCATCCTTAACTTAATTTAATCTCAATTTGACCCCAAATTTCATAAATTATACAATTTTGACCACAAACTTTTTTTTCAAAAAAAAAATTCAAATTTTTATTTTTGCCACCGATCTCCGGCGTTGACTTTTCAAAAAAAAAAAACAAATTTTCTTTCGGATGTTTTCGCCGGTTTCCGGCGGTCAACGCCGGTCTCCGACGTTGACTTTTTTTTTTTTGTTTTTTTTTTTTACGTCCGCCGCTAAACGTTGACCGTAATTGTGCTGTCACTGACAGTAAATTAACGTAATTATACTGTCAATGACAGTTAATTAACGTAATTGTACTGCCGTTGACAATACATTTATGTAATTGTTCTGTCGTTGACAGTAAATTAATGTGATATTATTATCTTTTTGGGTTTTTGGTTTTGTTTGGGTTATTCACGGAGTAACATAATAATATTACTGTCTATTATTGTAATATTACTGTAAACACAATAATATTATTGTGGTTGACGGTAATATTGCTGTTGTTATAGTAATATTGTTGTCAACCACATCAATATTATTATTGTGTTTGAATTTTTTGTTTGTTTGAGTTATTCACGGAGTAACGTAATAATATTACTGTCTATTATTGTAATATTACTGTGGTTGACGGTAATATTACTGTTGTTAATTGTTATAGTAATATTACTGTCACTCACAGTAATATTAATTCTTTTGGTTTTTTATTATGTTTACATTTGTTGAACGGTCAACATAGTAATATTATTCTATTACACAATAATAATGAGTTTTGTGGTGTTAATATTACTGTGCTAAAGATTAATATAGCAATATTATTGTGTAAAACTGTAGTTTAGTTAATTTTACTGTGTTTAACAGTAAGATAGTTAATATTATTGTCAATTACAGCAATATTGTTGTTTAAAAGAAAAAGAAAAAGATTACAGAAATAAAGAAAAGAAGAAAAAAATGAAAAGTCAACGCCGGAATCCGGCGGAAAAAATTTTGAAAAAAAAAAAGTTTTGGGTTAAAATTGAATAATTTGTGAAATTTGGGGTCAAATTGAGGTTAAACAAAGTTAAGGATAAAATTGGAACATATTAAAATATGAGGGGTTATTTTAGTCATTTACAAAAATCTGGACCATGTGTGGACTTATTAGTAAAAGAGTTTTTTGTGTGGATCTTTTTATGAATAAGTACTCATTGATGGGCTTATTTGTAATGAACCTGTTTTAATATAAACTCAGTCACGAGGCCAATACTTGTCTTAAATATGTAGATAACATAATTTTCACTTGTGATCTATTCTTGGATCAATGGTCCACAACTATTTTCCACAATATGGTCCATGTTTCAGATCATATTTTAAATGAATCTCGTTAGTATTAAAATATATAATAATAAAAACTATTTATTTATGAATAATTCATATTTAAAAGTTCTACGAATGAATTGCATAATTTCTTATAATTTCTCTTATCAAGATTAATGTATGAGGTTAATCAAATAATATTGATTCAAACTTGCAATACCATACTCCTATAAAGGAAAATCTCAAATAGTTGGGACCAAATTCATTATGCCCAAGGCGGCAAGCCCGACTAAGAGGCTCGGCTTTCATGAGAGATCGAGATCAGAAGCAATGCCGATTCCAGAGTTCGAAACCCTGGAAGATGCATTTATTGCACTTAACCATTTAATGCTAGAATGGGCGCCCTCGGCAGAAAAAGGTCAGTCTAGTGATGACGACTGCCCGGATTACCATGGGTCGTACAGCGAGGTGACACAATTCAATCTAGTTTTGGAGAAATGTTTGGAATCATGTAAGAGGTAAGTATAAATAGAAGCCCCATACCTGATAAAAAAGGCAAGATTTTCTGTAACTTAAATACTCAATACATTTTCCTTCATAAATCTTTCAGCCAACGTACCTAGATATCTACTGACTTGATCATCGGAATGTTAACTCCGGCATCAGCTCAGGTGTTCTTTTTTTACCAGGTCAAGTGAATCCCAGATAAAATGGATGGAGAAGCCATTTTGGTGCGGTTAACAACCACCGCATGAGAGTTCCCAAGGGAACTGCGCACCGCCACGGCGACTCCAGGCGTGGCGAACAATCTTCCTAGCTTTAGCGGTTCCACTATCACTTTGACTGTAGAGCACCTTCAGGCGCTTCTTTCGGCGGAAGCAGTAGGCCAACCATCTTCGAGTCGCTTACGAGATACACCGCCAAAGCGGAGATGTCGGTCCAACCTAGACAACATGACGAGGATCCAGAGGTAAGTCGTGATTGCCTCGACGAAGCTGATGAAAGGAGGGGACCTCGTTGAATAAAAGGATACAAGAAAACGACCTTCCAGGAATGTTTAGGCCCGTCGTGTATGAGTCTTCGGGACGACGGATCCTTGGGAGCACATGTCGATATTTAACACCATGTGCCTCCCTACACTGACTTCCAGATGGCGTGAAGTACCGAGCATTCACCATCACCCTAGCTGATCAGGTTCCGAGATGGATCAACCAGCTACTGAAGGCAACGATAGATCGCTTCACTCAACCCAATAAGGTGTTTCTTAACCACTTCGGCAGTTCAAAGAAACAATAGAGGAGTACCATCACCCTGTTAGCCGTAAGGTAGCAGGAGAATGAGTCTTCAGAGCTATGTTCAGAGATTCAACATAGCTATGCTGGAGATTCAACGTCGCTATGCTGGAGATTCGTACCATCAGCGAGGAGGTGTTGGTATGCCACCTATCAAAAGTTAGTGAACACCATGTTCCAGTCCCATCTGGAAAGGAACATGGGGATATATGTGGACGACATGCTCTGTAAGAGCAAAAAGATGACCACCCATATCCAAGATTTGGAATAAACGTTTGCGACCCTCTGCCGGTACGTGATGAAGCTCAATCCCGCCAAATGTCCATTTGGAGTTGAAATTGGAAAGTTTTTTGGCTATATGGTAACAGAGAAGGGAGTGGAGGCCAATCCCTAGTAGGTACAAGCCGTATTAGATATGAAACCAACAAGGAACATTAAAGAGGTGCAAACGCTGGCTGAGAGAAACGCTTCTCTTAGTTGCTTCGCTAGTTACCCATTTTTCAAAATCTTGTGCAAAATGCACCGCTTTGAATGAACCGAGGAAGCCGATCGGGCTTTTGAGCAACTGAATGTTGTTAGCCCGACTACCACTTTTAACGAAACCAGGCCCGAGGGAGAGAATGTACCTCTACCTGATTGCCATAGATCGAGAAACCAGTATCGTGCCCCTGTTTTAACGAAACCAGTATTGTACCTCTACCTGATTGCCATAATAAACAAGATATGTTATATTGAGTTTTTTGCTAATGTCTGAAAGATTCTTGAAGTACTTTATTTTATTATTGATTTTATTTTCTTTGTTCCCTGTTTATTTTTTTCAATTGTTAAACTAGCTATTGTATCGAACTTTGATTCCCGCTTGAGGAAGCTACCGAAGGATCTCAATATATTTAGAGCTGCTACTTGTTATTCTAGGCACAAGATAGAATATGTTGTCTTTTTTATTGTTTATTTGTTGGATTTTGCTTTAGGTTTGATGTTGTCATAATATAATCGGAGGTTGGATACAAAAAACCGGACGAAAATATATTTAGAGCTGCTTTAGGTAACGTTTAATATTTCCAATTACCCTTTTCACAGACATTATTTAAGATTTTTCGAGGGCAGCAAAGCAGTTCATGTTGGAGATGATTCCAAGGCTGACAAGGCGGGGGACTAATGCCGTTGGAATCGAGTGCAGGTATATACAGAATCGCATTCTCGTATCGTAGTCTTAAAATACAGCAACCATTTTCGAATCAACATGAATAAAACAACAGGATCTAACTTTAGGCCTATAAGTTTTTACTTACATGGTATTCACTTTAACAATTGCGTGTATTTGTTATCGAGTACTTTAATCGGTTTTGCAATTAGAAAAAGTAACAGACGAACGTTCATCGAAATCAAATGCATTACGCGGAAATGAAATTCAACGTCTGCAATAGTCGATAACTTACATTTCCGCTAACATAACAAACCAAGTAATTGCTTCAAAAAAAAAAAAAAAAAAAGACCAAGTAATCCCCTGGAAATTTGATTTTTTTTTGCTCAAGCCAAATACCGATACAATCGTCTATCCACATTATCCCTCTCCAAGAAATCCCTTTCAATAAGTGACTCAATCCGTTTCTTAATCTCACTCGGGTTAGCCAGAAACCGAGGTTGCAGTTGCTTCGTAACTTCAGCAATAATATTATTATGATCCAAAACCCTCCTCGATTTCATAATCCTAACCACCGCTGCCTCAATCTGTGGCTTTCTATCCTCCTCCACTCTCTGCCTCGTCTCTTGTTTCTCCGGCTCGGATTCCTTCTGTGCAACCACAGTTCCGATTTTAACCTTACGAAGTTTACTAGTAAACTTATCATTAACCGAAAAAACATCATCTTCTCCAATCTCTTTGCTCATGGGCTCTTTTCGCAACACGTTTTTCCCCTTCACACAAGCCAATGACTGGAGACACCTTTTTAAATCAGACGATATAATCTCAGTGGCTTGCTCGATTTCCCTATAGCTAAGACAATCAGAGTTGTTGAACAGCATTAAGACACACATTTGATAAGTCGAGACATTCAGCTCGTATTTCTGACCATTGCCAAAGGTTGCCCTAAGATCAGCTGTACCCATATTCGTCTGCCATGATAATCTTCTACCTGTGTGGGTACCGAGGTAGTAAGATCGAAACTTCTCACACAGTGTTAACAATTCGGAAGGCAAATTGCAGGAGATGCTAGATTGAGTTGGCCACGAGCCGGTGGTCAAAACCTGGACAACTAGGGTGGGCCCACTTGCCAGGTCACCACCATGTGCTGAGTAGAACCCTTGCATTGTGTCCTGAGAGGTTTTCATGTCTGTAAACATGCCTTCTAACTTCGAAGTGAACTGATAACCGCATTCTGTTTTCAGTTTCACAATTAAACTTCTCTCTGCATCATCTGACACTGTTTTTCCAGACAGGAGCCGTTTTGCCAAATGTTGTTTGTAGTATTTCTCGAACACGTCTTTCTCCTGGAGGTAACGGAACAACATCATTACTTTATCGAGCATAATTTCGATGTCCTCTTCTTTCACACCGTTTAACCCTTTCCTCAGTTTATCATCCACGAACAAAGATATGTACTCCGGCGAACGAGGACTCAAATTGATGAAATATTCGAAAGACGAACTCAATGCATTCTGGAAGGTCTTGTCGTTGCTGAATGACGAGGCTATAATCTTATCGTACTTGTCCTTTTTATCGAGCAGTGCCTCCACAAACTCTACAGGATTCTTGGATTTCTCTGGATCAGTGACGAGCTGTTTGCCTGTGTTTCTGATGTGGGAAGTCAACACATCTCGAATTGTAGGAAGGCCAATAGGAACTCGTTTGAATAAGGTGTACATCCTCCCCAAATCTTCCAACTTATCATCTAGAAGCATCTTCACCAATCCTGAATTATCCATGTGAACTAGCCTAAGCATGTGATTGGCTACCATCTCTTTCTCCACGACGTTAGTTATCTTGGCTTCGCTCTTTGCATCCAAGTAGTGCGATACCCTCTCTATTTCTTCATTCAGTCTCCTTTCGGCTTTCTTCAAGTAGTCGCCACAGTCACTACATTCGATGAATTCCTGAGATTCTGCTCTATAAAAATCAGCCGAAACTTCAAGAAATGGCTTCTCAAAATCGTCTTGGTAAACCGAAGGTCCTAAATCCATAAGCATTTTGATTATGTTTCTCATCAACCCTCTGTTGATAACTTCGCCCATGCGCTCCCTAAGTATCAATTCAAGAAGCGTGTTTAGAAGCCTTGTCTGAATTTTGTCGGAGTGAATTACGTTGTCTCTCCAGAGGTTCAGACCAAGCTCGTGGACGGGGGTTTTGTGGGTGCTGGGAATGAAAGTTCTGTCCATGTACATAAGTATATCACGGATCATCTGCAGTGCTTTATTGTGATCGCTCCATTTCGTATTAAGCTCCTCGAGGAATAAGCCACCGTGTGCAGACTCTATACTTTTAGACATTGTTTGAAGATGCAACGTCATTGTTGACACAAGTCCCGAATATAGCTTCTCCCCAAATTTGTGTAATACCATATTGTAAGCATTTCTGCGTTCGTAAAGATAATTTCAAATCAGAAACCAAATCATTCATCGATGCAGCATGAGCAAGTTATGTGAGTGTGCAGGAAGAAGAGAAAGACTTAAGTTCGTATCACTAAATGAGAAAATCCATATTTCTAATTGAATTTCATATTTGCCCCCTCTAGTTACGACATGTATCCGAATCCGAGGAAGTCAGATTCAGTAGGTTCCTCGATAAACACCATACCCAATGTTGCTAAGAATACACGGTTCCCCTCTATGTTAATGAAAATATAAACAAGTTCGGATAAACAGCCGTTTCCACAGGCCATACATTACTAATTGATTTGCTTTCCCCCGAATTCGTATATCGAAAATGACAAATACACACATATCGAAAAGGAAAAATTAAAAAATAAAACATCAAATAGCTACACAAAATACAAGCAGATGGAGTTCAATTCCATAGATCATTAACTAGTATATTCGCAAACAAATAAATGAACGAAAAACAAAGCCCACGAACACGATCAAATCAAGCCTATGAACACCATCCAGCCAAATTAATTCACCAATAACTCATATTACCAACAAAAAATACACTAAAACTAAACCAGAAATGAATTTAAACAAAAAAAAGAAAAACCTGTATAGTTCTTCAAAGCTGAGTCCACTCGCGTTGTGATTATAGATCTCGTGAATTGCATGATCTAAAATCTTCCAAGTCTTCTCTGCATACTTGGGATCCACCACCACTTTGTGTTTAAACGCCTCAATCTGAAAATTCCTCTTCTTATGCCCGCTGCTCATCCTTTCTTCTCAAAATTAGCCCCAATAAATCGGAAAACAATTCTCAAAAAAATCCGTTCAAATAATCGCCGATTAATCGATTGGGCGAACGAGCCTGATGTTTTACTAATTTTCCTTTTCGGTTTTCAAGCGAGAGAGTCCGAATTTTGGCGCTTCAAATTGGGGGAGAGAGAAAATTGAGGAAGATTGAGCTGTACGTTAACCTAATCCGCCATTAACGATGATGCAGAGGTGTGTTTGTGTTGAGAGAAGAGGGGTTTCATTTGGGGGAGGTGTTTGGAATGAAATGTAAAGTGGAAGACCGTCGAAGGGAATTGGTATTTTGGGTTGTTTGGTTGCATGGGTAAAGATAATCTCATTTCTGATTTTTTTTTATTTTAATTTTAGTTCTATTTTTTTGGGATTTACATATATCAGTATGATAAAAAAATTCTCTCTAAAAAAAAAAACAAAACAAAAAAATCTCCCTACATTTGCAACCCTATAAACATCATTTTGCTGTAATATTTATCTTATGCATCGTTCGGTCCAATAATATAATTGAGTTTCATTATATTATTTAATTTTATCTTAGCTAATCTTATTTTGGCACACAAACAAGACATTGTTGTTAAGAATTCACATTTCACATTGCCGACAACTTTTGTGTTCGCTCCTGATATTTTCCATGTATTTGCACTTTTACCCATATAAGTTATTTCTTATAATACAAAGGGATTATTTTGTAGACCCCTCATTTACAAATTATATAGAACTAACTACCAAGTATATTACACTCTAGGGGAAACCCTCCTCATTTCGAAAATATTTTGGCATACTCCTCTGGGCTACCTTGAAGTTCCTATAATACCCTTCTAAAATCAATTTTAAACCCTAGCCACTCACGGTCTTTCTCTTCTTCTCCCAGATTCAAAATCCCGCCTCCACAAACCTCCCACCGGCGAAATTGCTTCCCGGAACCATAACTCTCTCTCCGGTGGTCGGAATTCGATGGTTTAACTACCGTTGGATTCCTCTCGTCGAGCTCCTTCTTTTGGTGGTGATTTCATTCAGTTTCGAGCGCTGATCTGTTTCTGCAATTTTTTTTCATTCGAGAACGGTGATCTTGCCGGAGCTTTATTTTGTGTTCCACCCGTCGAAATTTGACGGGTCAGCCACCGTTGGATTCCTCTCGTCGGGATCTATATTTTGATGGTAATTTCGTTTAATTTTATATTTTCAGATTTATTTCTATATTTTTTTGCATTTGTGGGCGCACGGAACCGTGGGTGGTTATTAGCGGCGTCTAGGGTTTTGGTAGGAGGCGAGGGGGTGAGGAGTCACTGTATGTTTGATTTAAAATCTGTAGCATTTCCCTGCAATAACCTCTCTCTCTATCTCTCGATCTCTTAGTGTTTGTTGATTTTTTAGTGTTTTGATGTTTTTCTTCAAATTTTGTTGATTTGTACTAAAGTAATTTCTTTTTGTTTTGATTTTGCAATTGCAGCTTAATGAAGGCCATTGATCCTTTCCTTGAAGGTGTCAAATTTTTTTTTTGAAGTTACATGTGATGCAGTGTTCAACAAACTGTATACATTACTATACATTACTATACATTACTATAGTAACATGTAGTTACATATGCGTATATTTGTGTATTTTCGATTTGTATTTTATTGGTTCTGATGTGATTTATAATAAAAATATTGAAATTTGTAAATTTTTGTTGGGGTTTTATGAATTTATTTTGTATAAGTCAGTATTCGTGTGTATATACAATTGATCGACTAAAAACATGAGGAAGAAAAACGAACATAACTATGAATTACTATAGGTACTATAGTTACATGTAGTTATTTTCAGTACTGTAAACATATTGTTTTGAAAATTAAAAAAAAAATTAATAAAAAATTATTTTTTTTTAATTTAAAAAAAATTAAAAAAATGAATATATATATATTTAACAAACAGGTTTATAAAAAAATGATAATAATAATAATAATAATAATAATAATAATAATAATAATAATAATAATAATAATAATAATAATAATAATAATAATAATAATAATAATAATAATAATAATAATAATAATAATAATAATAATAATAATAATAATAATAATAATAATAATAATAATAATAATAATAATAATAATAATAATAATAATAATAATAATAATAATAATAATAATAATAATAATAATAATAATAATAATAATAATAATAATAATAATAATAATAATAATAATAATAATAATAATAATAATAATAATAATAATAATAATAATAAATACTGATGCAGTTTGGCCGAAAATTGCATATAAGGGTAGTATAGTACTTTCGCTTCTCTAGGGGTATGTCAAAGGATGATTTGGGCTTGGGTTTATCCCTAGTTTATTTGGTGGCTAGGGGTATGTAAAATAACCCCTAATACAAACTTGTAAGAAACAAGGTACCCATATTTGCATTTTGACCCCTAATATTTCATTAAAGTCCAAAGTCTACAAATCGTGGATATTCTTCTACAAATATGTTGATAGTTGCTAGCACAAATTATGGATATTCTTCTTCTACAAATATGTTGATAATTGCTAGTTGCTACAATAATGTTTTGGAACTTTTTATAAACTGCTCCATAGTTCTTAAATTACAAAATGTACCTAGAACTTTCATCAAGTGCTACTCGAGTCATACTAAATTTTATGCTTCGTCCACGAGAATCGTTTGTAGTTCACACTAATAAATAAGGGAAAATTACAGTTTACATTCTTCAAGTTTGTACTGATTTCTTATTTGGTCCCCCATGTTCACAAAAAACACATTTGGTCATCTCCGTCAACTTTCCTGTAGTACTAATGCGTTGAATTTAACAATAACAAATGACTAAAAGTATTGAATTTTTTAATTATAAGAGAACAAATGTGAAATCTTAACAATAACAAATGACTAAAAGTATTGAATTTTTTAATTATAAGAGAACAAATGTGAAATCAGTGCAAACTTGAGGGATGAAAATTGTATTTTTCCCAATAAAATAAATAAGATAAAATTAAAATGAGAGCTAGAACCAATATGTATTCTTATACCCATTGTTATTGTTAAATTCAAAAACTAATTTTGAGGGAGTATCTTCCTACATTTATATCAAGTTTTTTAAATAGCTTATAATATGGTCTTACACAAACACTACTTATGGAAGAGGCTCTTGATTACTAGGCAAAAACTCAATTTGTCTGCATTTGAATTAAGTTAACTGCACATATGTTTGCAATCAATTACAAAGTAACTAATGAATAATTCAAATTCAAAATTAAGTACTATGAGAAACCATCCATGAAGATCTAATCAATTTACATAAATTCATTACATCTTCTGAATATTTTGTATCTAATCTCGATTCTCAACGTAAGCGAGCCTCCAATGTCCGAACTTTGCTAACCAATCCTTCAATAGTTTCACAAGCCTCCTGCACAAACAAAAGAAAGAAAAAAAATAATAAGTTAAATAATTCAAGATATTCTTCTTTCGAATATCGATATATAATTATACCCTTAATTTTCTTCTCAGATTTTGTTCTTCCTGTTCTCGTCGGTTTCTTTCTTCAGCGAACGAACTAACAAATGTTTCTTGCTCTAGATCCATTTGTTGCATCATTTCCGTCGCATCTTGAAGCTGAAATTGGAAAAAGAAAATACGAAATGTAGTTTAAAAGGAAAAAAAAAAAACTAATTACCAAATTCATTTAATTGAGATATTATTATATTTCACAATAAAAATAAATTAATTAATTACCTGAGTTGCGAGGGACTTGTTCTTATCTTCTTCATAGTGTAGTTCATGCAGTGTGTCCGTCAAACTGCGAATCGAAAATGTAGCGCTTAAAACACGGAAAACGCAGACAAAGATTTGTACTATAGATAAAACGAGATAGATTTATATATATACCGGTTTCTCAAGTTTCGATTATCGTCTATCAGCTTAACAACCATATTCGTAAGTGAGGGAAACTGCGTCGTAGGTCCGTATTTGTTGATATCTTCCAGCTATTATTTTTTCACCGAAAGAAAAATAATTAAGATAAAAATAATAAATAATAAATAATTAAAAATAAAAAAGACGAAAAAGTATATTTCCCTTATTACCTTGACAATCATATTTGAAGCAGAAGCTTCTTGCGGAGGAAATGTCGATTGAGGCACCGCTCGTAACGGAGAAGCAAACGAGGCTTTGTGATTTATAGGTGATGGTTTATGTGCCTTTTTGGTGTTCGATTTTGAAGTAAATGCCGTATTATTGTTATCACTAGGTGGCGATGCTTCTTGTTTCTCCGGGGAAACGGACTTCTTTGAGTTACGTCGTTTAGCATAGCCAATTAGATGGCACTTTTCAGACCTGTTGAATACAATAAAAATAAAAAATAATTAATCCGAAATTCGGTAAAATTATATAAATCGGCTATAGTATATAATTGGATATATAGAAAAAAATTGAAAGAGAACCAACCAATAAGTCTTCTGCAATTGTATAAGTTTAGCCTCGAGTCTTGAAAGCGCAGTCGTGCGCTCGAATCCTTGTTTATCGTGTGCCGGTTCCACAAAATTAGCTTCCAAAACACCTAAAATATAAGACGTAACACGAGAAATATAAGACAAACGTATATTTTTTATATATGATTATATTGCATAACAAATGTAAATCAAAATATACCGATTACTCCTCGACCATCACTTCCGGCGGCGTTCCATAGCCTCCAAAACGGCTGATAGAAAAGAAAATAATCAATTATTTATGATTATATTACTTAATTAAAAAAAAATATCGTGAAAAGCTAAAAAGAAGCGAACCCTAATAAGCCTGTTCTTATGATACACGTTGAATCCTTGAACGTCGATATGATGGCGTGCGTCTTTAATAAATCCAAGTGTTACCGCTGCGGACATCTATTTTATTTCAACATTATAAGAAGAAAAACAAAATTGTTAATAAATAAATAATTACGAGTCGTTTTGCAGATGAATTTAAAAGTCAAGTATTTAATTACATTAGGATCTTTTGATGCAGCAGAAGCTGCTGGCTTGTAAACATTCTTCTGAGGATGAATCATATCGTTGACTAGGTCGTGATTTTCAACTTCCTTTCCTCGTAAGACGATGGAGAAACCAGGTGGTATCCTACGGTACAGAATCGAGACGTAGCTCTGCAGAACAAAGAAAGAAAAAAAAAAATCAAATAATTATATTTATTATTTATCAAAAACAAAAATGAGTGTTAAATGATATACCCTCAACGAGTGTCGGTACGTAAGAAATTTTCTAGCGCTCGGGTGATCGTTTGCCGTATCCATTAGCTTCTTGTCTTCTCGGTTGCCGCCTCTTGTTTGAATGTCCTGAAATAATAATAATACATCAATTACAATTATATGAAAAAAAAAATAAAAAAATAAACATATAGTATGATGAAATTAACACGTACATTTTGATCGGCTTCGAAATCGAGTTCTAGTAGTCCTTGATCATCCTCCCAAAGATTATAGATCACGATACGTGTTCCTTGATCTTCCAAGAAATTGAACTGCCCGACGAGTTCGTCTTCGCTTTCGTATGGTGACCATTGCACTACGGTTTCGAGATTTCTTTCCCAACACTCGTTTGATGACTTCAAACGCCTACTCCAACGAGTTTCTCCCGTTTTCTCGTAATCAACAATGGGGACGATTATATCCTCCTTGCCGGTCTTCTGCAAGAACGTAAACGAAAGCAGTCCAATGCTTTGCGTTGTGCTTTGTCCGTATTGCCCCTTACAGCGGGAGAACACGATCACGTCTGCACCGAGCCTCATGCTGCTGGTCTTGAATCCATTTCCATCTGTCGAAATAATATTTTAAGGGCTACATTTAAATGAAATATATTCGACGAAGCGTTTAGGTCAACCTACATTGACCAATTGTGTTAGCCATCTTGCTCTTTGCGGAATACCCGAGCGACATGCACTGACGCATCTTATCCGGGGTCATGCCGCCGCCGTTATCTGCACCCATAACGTGATCGTCAATGAAACAGTCGACCGACGATTACTTAAAATCGAGTACAAAATTAGCGAGTTTAAATTTTCGCCAATAACATTAGTATTCAACCCAAGCAATAAGAAATCGAAATTTTCTTATGATAGAAAATGATGAAAATGTTCGTTAAATTACAACCGCCCCCATGAAGTAAGTTCTATTTACAAAAAAAACCCTGATTTTCCAATAATTACATCCATCCCCTTGAAATTTGTAAATGTCTTACGTTAACACCCTTTTGTAGGGGGTGAACGTAAGAAATTTACAAATTGCAGGGGTGGATGTAATTTCTCAAATAAATGGGATTTTTTTGTTATTACACTTTACGTCAGTGAGATGCTTGTAATTTACCCTAAGAATGTTTAATTACCTTGAACTACCAACATCTTATTATTGTCTTTCACAACCATATCAACATTGACATATGTAGCTCCATTACACACCTCATCCAAAGCATTGTCTAGAAGCTCAGCAAATGCTGGAAATAACAAAAAAAAAAAAAAAATAAATAAATAAATAAAACAAATTTGAAATAAAATTTGCAAACATTATAAAAAGTAATATTAAAATAAAAAATTAATTATTAATTAATAATTACCTCCCAAAGCCCATTTATGGCTGGTAGCATTTGAATGCAAGAATCTAGGATGAACCCTTACGTGATCCATGTCAGCTGCAAAAAAAAATTATATTACACACTGTCAATTAAGGTTTATTATTCAAACTTACCACCAATGAATTATTTTTTTTAAATTTATTAAGGGTTTATTTTATTTTTTAAGCTTATAGGGTTCTTTGAAACCTAATATATTTCCGGTTGTTCTAATGTCTATGCATCAACGCAAACGATTGAAAAATAGTTACTTCGTACACGTCAAAACAATTAATCATTTGGGGGAGGGCTTATATATTTTTATTATTTTTATCGAGAGCGGCCCCACCTAAACGTCTCACGGTTGTCAAAAAGAAAAAATCATTTAATGCGGATGGGATTTAATGAAAATTTTCAAGCTAATTATCAAATTTCTCAATATCTCTATCCCCTTTAAATCTCTTAATTTTTTGTCATTCTCATTCTTCAATAGTATGTTGGAATTTTTTGAAATATCTTAACGAGCTACATGGTTTTATTTTTTTATTTAGGGTTTGTTTTAATTTTTTTTAAAATCTAAAATAACGAAATTGTTCTAACGTCTATGCATCAAGCCATCAACCCAAACGACTGAAAAATAATAAGTAACATCACAACAATTAAGCCACATTTTGTTACGCGTGTCGTTTTCGCTTATATAAATATTTTTTAATTTTTTTTTAAATTTATTGTTTTTATCGAAAGCGGGCCCCACCTAAACGTCTCACGGTTTAAATTTCGATAGAAAAGGGAAATTATCCTAGATGGCAATACGCATGTAAATGATAAGAAAACAAATCCATCAATTTTAGTAGATAAGTAAGTAATCAATGAAAGGGAATTCGTAACGTACCAACGGAAACATCGCCGCCGCTGCTGCCGCCGCCGGATTCTTCATAATCGCCGGCTCTCCAAAACTGCTTACAGCCAGGGGCGTACCCACGCCTAAGGCTGGGGTGGCCCCCGCCCCCCCAAGAATTTTTTTTTAAGCTGTTTTTTTTTTTTTTTTTTTTTTTTTTTGGGTATTTATGTATTAGTTTATACACTTTCGCCCCCCCAAACTTTTAATTTTGTACATTTTAGTCCCTAAAAACAAAAAAAAAAAATTCTCTCTTAATTTACCCCTATATTTCCGCCCCCCCAAGAAAACACCCCTGGGTCCGCCCCTGCTTACAGCTACGCACCACAGCCAAAGTAGTAACCACCGCCTTCTCTGGATCAACCGGAATCTCTTCTTTCACCGGAACCATAGCATAACTGGAAGCCCCGCCGTTGCCGGCGGCAACCGGCGGCGCGGCGGTTGGTCTCTGAGAAACCACCACCGGTTCATCTGGTCGGATGGGGTCGAGAAATCCAACCGGCAGAATCGCATCGTATCTATGCTTCTTCTTCATCGGGTGGTTAAGTTCCACGTCGGATTCATCTTCGTCGGAACTGTGGCCGGAATATTCGCTGCTGCTAGTTTCTCGACTGTGAATCTTCTTTTTCAGAAACATTTCTGATGGCTCAGAGGGTTCTTGTTTGATGTAGGAACTCATTTTCATGGTAAGAATTTCAACAGATTATTTTTGTAGAGAGAGAGAGGGGATAGAGAGAGAGAAGAGAGTATGTATAGGAATAGGTTTTCTTTGTTTCTTCTTGTTTTCTTTTTACAACAGTTGGAGAGAGAGAGAGAGAGTTTGTATGGGCTAATAGAGAGGGAGGAGAGAGAGAGAGAGAGAGAGTCTTATAACAGTTGTAGAGAGAGAGATAGGTTATAACAGTTGGAAGAGAGAGAGAGAGAGAGTTTGTATGGGAATAAATAGGGTTATATAGAGGAGAAGGGTTAGCTGACCCGCGAATAATGCGGGGAGTGGGTTCGGGTCGGGCCGGGTTTGTATGGCCACGTTTCGTTATGCTGCAATTTATGGAGGGAGTGGGAAATTTTGGTGGGAATCCGTTCTAACTTCTAAGATCCACCTCTTAATAATATAATAATATAATAATATATATAAAATTTAGAAATCAATTTTTACAAAAAATTAATAAAAGAAAACAATTATTAATAAAATAAAATCTAAACAAAACTAAGAAAATCTTATTGAAGTAGGAAATAAGTAAATGACTCTGAAAAACAAGAGAAAATATCATTGAGAAACAACAAAACTTTTACAAATAAGAATCATAGTTCAAGAAGGAATCAATCAATGATAACAAGTACCAAAGATCTTTTACTTAGGAGATTTACCTTAAAAGTTTTAACCTTTCCAAATTACATAAATCTATTTTTATTTTTATTTGTTTGAGAAAGAGAAATCTAATTGAAACAAATACCAAAGATCTTCTACTTTGATGAGAATGAGATACACCATTTAACCTTTCCAAACAAAAGAAATTTAGTTGAATAAGGACTATATTTCATGGGAGAAAAAAATGGGATTATTCATGAAAACCCCTCACTCATCTTTATATATAAAAGAAAAGCTTTTCCCAAAATCCTAAAAATAGTTTTTTAAAAATATTTTTGTGAAATATTTATTTCCTTTATTTTCTCCTTTTTTATATCACATTCAGATTTATTTATATTTTCTTCATTTTTTATAGAACATGTTTCCCTTATTTTAATTTTTTTTTTCTTTTTTTCCTTTTTTTTTTCCTTCCACCACTAACTTTTCTCTTTTTTTTTTTATAGCACACATTACCTTTTTTTCTTTTCTCTCTCTCTCTCTCTCTCTCTCTCTATATATATATATATATATATATATATATATATATATATATATATATATATATATATATATATATAGATGTATGTGTATTTTCAGTATATACATATACATATGATGATTGCAATTAGGGAATTTACATTTCATTTTTTATATTATATTGTTTTCGAACAAGATATTTATTAATTTTATTTATACTTTACCTTTATATTATTTTTCTTATTATCATTTATTTAGATGTAATATTTTTTAATTTTTTTATAATATTCGCCCTCGTGTAACGCACGGAGGTTCTAGTTAGGTATAATAAGAATGGATCCACTCTCTTTTTCCTTATTAATGAAATCTCCCTTATTTTTTAATTAAATAAACATCCAACAAAATAATAAGCTAATATACATAATTTACCCTCACATGCCATATATTTTTCAAACCTTTTATTAAGTGAAGCCCTAATTTTATTGTTCCCACTAGTCTTCATTTTCTATTCTCTCTTCACAACCGCTTCTCCATGAATTCCACCAGAGATTTAAAATTGCTCGTCCTCCACCGCTTTGGCGTTCTCCACCCTCCACCACCGCCCTGTTGTTCCCTATTTCATTTATCGGCGCATTGTTGCCCTTATTATCGGCCTACCATCGACACTCTTTCGTTTCAGTTTAGATTCCATGCCGACGAGGGATCTCCGTAGAAGTGCAGACAAAAAAGTGAAGTAATAGAAAAAGTCAATGACGGATCTCGTGCCTAGGTTCAGAGCATGCCACATACTTTTTGCATTTTTTATTTCATACTATTTTTTATGTCTTTTCGATTAATTTTTGCATGAATACGTAGTTGATTACTAAGTAATTGAGGAATAGT
Organism: Erythranthe guttata; assembly: GCF_056151865.1. Lineage (NCBI taxonomy): Eukaryota > Viridiplantae > Streptophyta > Magnoliopsida > Lamiales > Phrymaceae > Erythranthe > Erythranthe guttata. The sequence continues at coordinate 5,098,476 of NC_142543.1, read as the reverse complement.
TTAATAGTTGATTTCAACATTTTATAGTTGTTTTTGATAGTTTATAGTTGTTTTCGATAGTTTATAATTGTTTTCAATTTTTGTAGTTGTTTTCGATTTATTGTATTGGATTTCTACAAGCTTGTAGTTGATTTTGGTGTTTTTACAGTTAATTTTCATTAATTTGTAGTCATTTTAATTTTTGGTAAACATGCTATTTTGTGCCACTATTTTTTGTGTTTGTTTTAGAGTTATCTTATGGTTGACTCAGGGAAAAAACGAAAAAAATAATAGTTGTTTTAAGTAATTTTGTAGTTGATTATGAAAAATAAGCCAAAAAAAATGAAATTATAGTTGTTTCGAAAATATTGTAGTTGATTACGAAAATTTTATAGTTGTTTTTGGAAACTGTATAGTTGATTTGAAAACCCAACAACTGAGAACTAAAAAAAAAAAGATAATTTGTTTAAAAAAATAATAATTAAAAACAACATTTAAAAAAATAAATGAAAACTTTAATTAAAATAAATTGAAAGGCATTAAAGTAGGGATAGTGAATAGTAGGGGAGTAAATTTGGAATAAGAGAAAAGTTGGACCTGTCACCAATAAGGAAAAAGGGGCTGGACCCATCCTTATTAAAAAAATGCTAGGTGGGGGAGGAATTTCGTTCAATATTCCTATGTAATAATGAATTACTAAAAACACAATTCACTTATAAATATGGGGCAGTTTGTTAAACAATCCTTAACTCTAATTGTCTTTCAAATGTGTGGTGGTGATGTACACACCAGAGAATTAATTTTTCTCTTCAGCTTAATTAACTAAATTGTGTAACTAAGCTATGCAAATAAGCTGTCAAAGTTGTGTAACTAAGTTATCTGTGTAAGTTATCTGTGTAAGTTGTGCGTATGTTATGGGAATCATCTATTCTTGTTTTAGTTTTTTTTTTCACTGTATTTTAACTAAGTTGTTGTTTGTTAATATAATTAAACTGTGCAACTAAGCCTGGATATTTTTTCACTGTGTTAAAACTATAAGACGATTATACCTGGATTTACTAATTTGTTGCACCGATTACTTTAATTACATTGAACGAAGGAATTAATAATGAGGTTGTAAACAAGCCTACTAAGCATCAGTTCACACACCACAACTACCCAATTTTCAATCGATAAATCAACATGGTAGACCCCCAATTTTAGATTGGCTTGTGCTTTCCTAAATGTTGACACATTTAGGGTTGCTGTAATGCAACATTTTGTAGTGCGTGGTATGTATATTAAGTTTAAAACAAAATGACAAAGACAATATGCAATCGATCTGCAAACATGATACATGTCGGATTGCCTATACATCAAAGATGAAAAGTGAGCTACCTTGGTAATTAAGACTATTCGTGCAGTAAATGACTGTAATATGAAAGAGAGAGTTGGTTGGGCAACTTCTTAGTGAATAGCCAACAAGTGCAATGATAAGATCATGATTGGTCCTTATGGATGCTTATCTCCAACTACTTTGAAAGATTGATTGATAAGTCGGGGTGAACAAACGGAATCCACCGAAATGTTCGAAAAGTTCTTAAAGAACCAATGAGAATAAACTCCATTTAATCATCAAACTTCGTCCCTTAAAATAAGCCAAATTGGCAACCTATTTATAAGTGCTAAAAAGACTTTTTTTTTTCACAAGGAAAATGACTATTACCTAAACTATAATAAGAAAACTATTAATAAAAAATTCTGGCCATAAATAACTCTAAAATAATAGAAATTTCGGGTTTGGGTTTCGGGTTTTCGGGTTTCGGGTTTTCGGGTTTCGGGTTTTCGGGTTTTCGGGTTTCGGGTTTCGGGTTTCGGGTTTTCGGGTTTCGGGTTTCCTAATATAAAAATATAATTTAATAATATACAAGTCGACCATACGAACACTCTTCATAACTCGAGTAGACACTTGGATGTATACGTGTGTTAACTTCAAGCTAGATTTCTAACCTCTTCCACACCAAATCTCTCTCTGATCAAAACATAGAAATTTTAGATCTTTAAGTTGGATTTCCGTAGCAATTCGAATCACCTTAATTGGACTTCAGATGAGAGAGAAATAAGCCGAACGGTGTACTTTGCCAGAATCATACTCGACTTTCGGGATGCATGAAATTCGACTTGTCCAACGAATTTCCCTCTTCATTTTCTTCCAATTCTTCGTGTTGGAGCTAGTTAGGATCACATCAACCATTTCTCCACCTACAACCCAAACTGTCAACCCACCCACCATTGCTCTTTCAACTTCTTCTTTATTACCCACAACCCAAAATTCCAACGCCTCTACAGTTGAACCTAGCCGTATAACCACTCCATTCTGAAATCATATATTTAAACTGAAACGAGTTTTTGACTTCACATTAAATTTTTCCCCCCTCAACACCCCTAACACCCTTAAACAGGGTATTCAATTTCTGCAATGGAAAGATGCTATGAGAGTAGAATTTGATGAATTATTAAAGAATCAAACATGGGATCCAGTACCACGGGATCCCACCAAAAAATGTGATTGACTGGAAATGGTTGTTTCGAGTTAAGCAAAAGCCGAATAAAACAGTTGATCGCTTCAAAACAAGGTTAATAATTGATCTTTGCATCAACTAGACATAAGCAATGCATTCATCCAAGGACACTTGGAGATGAAGTTTTCATGTAGCCATCTCCTGATTTTGAACATCAAAAATTTTCCAGCCACACGTGTCGCTTAAAAAGGGCTATTTATGGGCTTAAACAAGCCCAGCGGACATGGTATATTGAGTAGACTAACTCATTGCAGCAAATGGGGTTCAAAAAATTGAAAATTGGATGGCTCGCTTTTTATTGTTCATAGAAAAAATATATATCTCTACATTTCAGTCTATGTTGACGATATTAATGTCACCGGGAGCAGCACAAAACTCATTGGAGAGGTTATCTCTGCTCTTGCAAGTCAATTTTCTCTGAAAGATCTTAGTCTTCTTACTCATTTTTTGGGCATTGAAGTACTTCGTAAACCTGCCGGCATATTTCTGTTGTAATCTAAATATATTATGGATATTCTCCACGATTACAATATACAAGATAGGAAAAGCGTTCTCACTCCATTGAGTTCAACCCATCTCATTTTTGCCAATGATGGAGATAAACCGACGGATGCCACAAACTACATAAAAGTAATTGGCGAGTTGCAATACTATCTTTCACTCTCCCCAACATCACATATTTTGTAAACAAATTGTCCAAATTTGTACACTCTCCATCTGAAAATCATTGGATTGCAGTGAAGCGAGTTCTCCGATATCTCCAACAGACAGCTAATTATGGTCTTCAAATAAACACTCATAATGATCGGAACATTTATGTTTACTCAGACGGGGCATTTTTTTTTTACAATATTTAGGATTTTTTTTTTAAGAATAGGGGTGATTTTGTAATTATTTACAAAAATACAATAAAGCGTCGTTTAAAACGACGCGTTTTGCGGACCGTTGGATCGAGCTGCGATCAACGGCCAGATCTCCTATTTTGTCCTCCTAATCTGACGGTCACGGATTGAAGACAAGATCTGACGGTCCTTAAAACGCGTCGTTTTGAACGACGCGCTTTGACCTGTCAGGGTTGAATGCGTCGGTTAAAACTACGCGTTTTAAGGACCGTCCGATCCTTCTCGATCCGACGGCCCTGATTTCGGCGAATATATATTTATATATATATATATATATATATATATATATATATATATATATATATATATATATATATATATATATATTTAATCCGAAAAAATACATCTCTTCACCTCATTTGCTCCCCTTTCTCCCTCTGCTCCCTTCTTCCCAACAAACAGTAAGTGTTTTTTTCTCTCTTCTTTTTTTTGTTAATTATTGTTTATTTGTAGTTTCTAATTTATATTTTAATTAATGTAGGTAATTTTAATTAATTTCAGCAGGTTACTTATTGAGGTATTTTTTTTCACTTTTTCAATTATTATAGTTAAATAGGATTTTAATTATTAATATAATTTTGTTAAATTTTTATTAATGGTGGATTAATGGTATTTTTATCTAGTAACTTATTAATTATTTGGAGATAAATTATTTCTTCTATTGTTAAAATATATATAATTTTTTATGAAATTCAATTTTTATTGTTGTTTTTACTTGTTACTTTTTAGGTTAAATTTGAACTTGTGGTGGATTTAAGAAGGAATGTTTGATTAGTAGAATAATTAGTAGGATAAATTAATTAATTAATAGTGAGTTAGTGGATAAATTGTGTTTAAATAATTCTCGAAGGGGAACTTGAACTCGTCACGAATTGTGTTTAAATAATTTCTGAAATTTTAATTTTTTTTAATGGTTTAAATATGATACGAGTAGAATAATTAGTAGGATAAATTAATTAATTAATAGTAAGTTAGTGGATAAATTGGTAGAATTAGTTATGGCATTAGCCCCTCAAGTTTACATTAGTTTCACTTTTGATCCCATGTTTTAATAATTTAACATCTTTTCATGTTTTTTTTCTTGTTTTTAAATAATGGCTGAAATTTAAATTTTGTTGTGTTCTGATTGTTATAATTAGGTGAAATGTAATTTGTGGTTGATTGAGAAGGGATTTACGTTGCTAGCAAATAATAACTATTTGGAGGTATTTATTTGTTATATTGTACAAATTTTATTTTTTTTATTGTTGAAAATTTAATTTTTTTTGTTTTATTGTTATAACTAGGTGGAAGTGTAATTTGTGGTGGTTTGAGAAGGGATTTTTGTAGCTAGCAAATAATAATAATTTGAAGGTAGTTATTTGTTATATTGTACAAATATAGTACAACTTGGGGTTGGAGTTATTTTTTTCCTGTTTTTTAAATAATTGCTGAAATTTTTATTTTGATGGTTTTTTAACTAGGTGGAAGTCTAACTTGTGGTGGATTGAGAAGTGATTGTGGGTGCTAGCAAATCTTCAATTATCTTTGAGGTAAATTAAATATTTTATTGGTTAATTAAAGTCTTACTTGAATTACACAATTAAAGTGTTATATGAATGTGTCGAAAAATTACGAATTACACAATTTTTTAAGGATTTATAATATACAAATTAATAGTTTTCGAACTCTCAAATTATAAAACGAATTAGAAAATATTAAATATTAATTGTTTGTTTTAACTAATTTATAATCTAACATTTAGTGTTTGTAGCTATAAAAAAATTAGAAAATATTAAATATTTCAAAAAAAAAATAATAATCTCAAAATATCAAAATATAGGGTTTCAATGGCGACTCCGAGTAGGAATACTGTCAAAGTTTTCGTATATATAGGAGGCCATATTGTTCATGAGGGATTGTTAGTGAATTATGATCAATCTCATCATACAGTCGTACGAGTGAAACGCGATATATCTTTCTCAGACTTCTTGGCGAAAATATACTCACGTTGCCGAATAGATAGAAATGAATTTGTGTTATCGGTGTCGGGCAAAATATCACGATGGTATCAAAATCAGTGGAGCGAGATAGTTTCTGAGATAACAAGTGATGATGATTTAGAAATCTATTTGCACCCGGATGAAGGAAACGATTCCATAGATGTTTATGTTGAGTCTCAACCTTTATACAATCCTTTGATGCCTTCACAATTCACTACATCAGAGCCTCTCTACTCCCCTTCGAGACCTTCACAATTCAGTACATCAGAACCTCTCTATTCCCCTTCGAGACCTTCACAATTCACTACATCAGAACCTCTCTACTCCCCTTCGAGACCTTCACAACATTTTGATTTGAATGATGCGTACAATTCATTTATGCAAACAAGTCCTGAGTTAGTTGCGGTTACACAAGGGTTTTCTAATATGGGCTTTGAAGCGGGGCCATCGAGGCATTCTTATCAAAATCTTGGGGTACATATTGGGGAATCAAGTGGCATGAGAAATGCTCATGAAAATTTTGATCTTCTTAATGAAACTCGTCATTGTGATAATAATGATGACGATGATCCTTTCGGAGACGCACATGGGCCAAATGTTCGAAGCGACTCTGAACCCTCCGACCATGGAGACGATGATGATAGTGGTGAAGAGAACAATAATGAGAATATCGAAGCCGTTGATGACGTTGTACAAACAATATCGCAGGCAGAAATTCCATCAACTTCCCATGTTCATGTCAGCAATCCATCATTTGCAGAACCTCCTACTCAGTTTTATGATCCACCTTCGTTCTACTCTCTGTCATTTCCTGAAATCCCAGCCGATTCCATTGATGTTCCGTCGGGTATGTGGTCAAAATTTTATGATAGCAGCAAATGTACTCTCGAAAAGGGGATGATTTTTTATAGTAAAGCAAGGGTCATTTCAGCCGTTAGAGACCACTCCATTCGATTTGCCAGAAGAGAGTTTAAAGTTATCGAAAGTACAAAAAGAACTTGGAAGGTTATCTGCAAACACGACACTGAAGCAAAACCTTGCAGATGGAGGCTAAGAGCATCAAGAATTGGGGATAGAGGACAATTTAGAATTGGGATCTACGATGGCGATCATAGTTGCGGTATGCAAGGGATGACAAACAATCATGGCAACTTGAACATCAATTATTGCGCCGCAATTCTATTGAAAAGTGTTCGTGAAAATCCAGTTTGTGAGATTTCAAAGGCAAGAGAGATTGTGACCGCGCAAATAGGATATGAGATATCCTACATGAAGGCATGGTACACTTTGAAGCGATGCAGAGAAAATGTATATGGAACATGGGAGAGTTCGGTCCAGAAGTTGCCAAAATTTATGAAAGCACTGCAACAAAGGAATCCAGGCACAGCTGTTGAGTGGGAACGTCACGCGACAAATCATCCATCGAAATTCATAATCAAATACGTCTTCTGGGCCTTCAAGCCGTGTATTGATGGTTTCAAATACTGTCGTAGGGTGATCAGCGTCGATGGAACTCATTTGTACACTAAGTACAAACATAAGATGTTGCTTGCTGTGTGTTTGGATGCGAATCAACAAGTTTTACCACTTGCGTATGCAATTGTTGATGAAGAGACCGCAAGTGCATGGAAGTGGTTTTTCAAATGCATTGACAAACATTTACTTTCGGGCATATCAGATGGTATTTGTATAATTTCGGATCGAGGAACCGGTATTTTAAGTGCCATCGATTCAATGCCCGAGTTTAGGCCCCATCGCATCACCCATCGATTTTGTTTGAGGCATGTTTGTTCAAATGTCAACGCCAAGTTTAAGAGCATTTTGGTGAAAGATTTTTGTTACACTGCTGGAAAACAATCTCAGGTTTGGAAGTTGAACCGGTATTTGGACAAGATTGGGGAGGAAAATCCCAATGCACACAGATACTTGATGAACATGGATCGAGAAAAGTGGACTTTAGCACATGATGGAGGGTCTCGACGCGGTCAGTTGACGACCAGCTTGTCCGAATCCATCAATGGTGCTTTGAAAGGTGCTCGTAAACTGCCTGTCACAGCTATTGTGGATTTTACATTTCATCGAGTGGTTAAGCACTTTATTAATCGAGTAGCGAAAGGTAATAATTGGGAGCAATCGGGACAACGATGGGCCGAATTTCCATTGAAGAAGTTCAAATTATGGGAGGAACATTCGACGACCCATTAAATGAGAAGGTTCAACACTCGCAACTACGCTGGTGAGGTATTCACCAGGGCAAAACCTCAAGGAGGTGGAGGAAAAACACATTGTGTCGATCTTAGGGCCAAAGAATGCTCATGTAATAAGTGGACCTTGTTTGGGATTCCTTGCTCTCATGTGCAACATGTATGTCGTGATTTCCGTTTGGTTGCCGGGTACTACAGTGTTAGAAACCATAAGAACACATATAGTGGCGTGTTTCACCCTTTGCTGCCTGGAATGTGCTGGGAGGATGCAGATTTTGAGCTATTTCACGATGTTACCCTACGGAAAGCTACACGACGGGGTAGGCCAGAAAGTACTCGTATTCGTAACGAAATGGACCGACCACAAGCGCGTGCTAGAAGACAATCTCGGGCAACACAAGAATCACACTAGTTATTTTATGTGTTATCTTATGTTATGTTATGTTATGTTATGTTATGTTATGTTGTGTTTGTTATGTTATGTTATGTTATGTTATGTTATGTAATGTTTGTTATGATGTTTGACTTGAAAATTCGGTTTCGTTTTCGCTTTCAAATGGCTTCGACTCGGCAAAAATACCTAATAAAACCTTGAAATAGAAATAAAAACAAGAAACGCAATAATATATACAAATAAAGCCGAATCTCAGACGAACGAAGACCAAAACTCGAAGATTTGATAAGCAAAAATCGTGCAAAACGACCACTTATCAATAATCATAATCATAATCATAATCGTAATCGTAATCGTAATCGTAATCATAATCGTAATCATAATCATAATCATAATCATAATCATAATCATAATCATAATCATAATCATAATGACAATAGTAATGATAATAGTA